>NW_022261978.1:12269182-12354022 GCF_002021735.2 Oncorhynchus kisutch | reverse complement strand
CCCTCCCTCCCTCCCTCCCTCTGCCCTATCTCCCTCTGCCCTCCCTCCCTCCATCTGCCCTTTCTCCCTCCCTCTCTCCCTCCCTCCATCCCTCTGCCCTCTCTCCCTCCCTCTCTCCCTCCCTCCCTCTCTACCCCTTCCTTCTTTTTCACTCATCCAGCTCCCCCCGACTCTGAGTGGTACGTGTTTACTCAGAGGAAGGGAGAGTTTCTTATCAGAAGGGAAATACAAACACACACACACACACAGAGTTTCTATCCATCAGAAACAGCAGGGCTACTGCTGCAGGGAGAGGAGAGGCAGAGTGAGGCATGAAACAGACAAAGTTAAAGTTCTGGTTAAAAGTAGTATGTAGGGAATATTGTGCCATTTGGGACATGAACACCCTTGGCCTTGGTACTGACTACCCTTTGTACTGGCTACCCTTGGTACTGACTACCCTTGGTACTGACTACTCTTGGTACTGACTACCCTTGGAACTGACAACTCTTGGTACTGACTACCCTTGGCCTTGGTACTGACTACCCTTGGTACTGACTACCCTTGGCCTTGGTACTGACTACCCTTGGCCTTGCTACTGACTAAGCTTGGACTTGGTACTGACTACCCTTGGTACTGACTACCCTTGGCCTTGACTACCCTTGGCCTTGGTACTGACAATCCTTGGCCTTGGCACTTGTTACCCTTAGCCTTGGTACTGACTACCCTTGGTACTGACTACCCTTGGCCTTGGTACTGACTACCCTTGGTACTGACTACCCTTGACCTTGGTACAGACAATCCTTGGCCTTGGTACTGACTACCCTTGGCCTTGGTACTGACTACCCTTGGTACTGACTACCCTTGGTACTGACTACCCTTGGCACTGACTACCCTTGGTACTGACTACCCTTGGCCTTGGTACTGACTACCCTTGGTACCGACTACCCTTGGTACCGACTACCCTTGGTACTGACTACCCTTAGCCTTGGTACTGACTACCCTTGGCCTTGGTACTGACTACCTTTGGTACTGACTACCCTTGGTACTGACTACCCTTGGTACTGACTACCACACTTAACCAAAAAAACTAAAAAGCGTTAAACAAATCAAAACATATTCTAGATTCTTCAAAGTAGCCCCCCTTTGCCTTGATGACAGCATGTGAGTGTGTATATATATAGTGGGGGGGGAAAGTATTTAGTCAGCCACCAATTGTGCAAGTTCTCCCACTTAAAAAGATGAGAGAGGCCTGTAATTTTCATCATAGGTACACTTCAACTATGACAGACAAAATGAGAAAAGAAAATCCAGAAAATCACATTGTAGGATTTTTAATGAATTTATTTGCAAATTATGGTGGAAAATAAGTATTTGGTCAATAACAAAAGTTTATCTCAATACTTTGTTATATACCCTTTGTTGGCAATGACAGAGGTCAAACGTTTTCTGTAAGTCTTCACAAGGTTTTCAAACACTGTTGCTGGTATTTTGGCCCATTCCTTCATGCAGATCTCCTCTAGAGCAGTGATGTTTTGGGGCTGTTGCTGGGCAACACAGACTTTCAACTCCCTCCAAAGATTTTCTATGGGGTTGAGATCTGGAGACTGGCTAGGCCACTCCAGGACCTTGAAATGCTTCTTACGAAGCCACTCCTTCATTGCCCGAGCGGTGTGTTTGGGATAATTGTGATACTGAAAGACTCAGCCACGTTTCATCTTCAATGCCCTTGCTGATGGAAGGAGGTTTTCACTCAAAATCTCACGATACATGGCCCCATTCATTCTTTCCTTTACACAGATCAGTCATCCTGGTCCCTTTGCAGAAAAACAGCCCCAAAGCATGATGTTTCCACCCCCATGCTTCACAGTAGGTATGGTGTTCTTTGGATGCAACTCAGCATTCTTTCTCCTCCAAACACGACGAGTTGAGTTTTTATCAAAAAGTTATATTTTGGTTTCATCTGACCATATGACATTCTCCCAATCTTCTTCTGGATCATCCAAATGCTCACTAGCAAGCTTCAGACGGGCCTGGACATGTACTGGCTTAAGCAGGGGGACACGCTGGCCCTGCAGGATTTGAGTCTCTTGTGGCGTAGTGTGTTACTGATGGTAGGCTTTGTGACTTTGGTCCCAGCTCTCTGCAGGTCATTCACTAGGTCCCCCCGTGTGGTTCTGGGATTTTTGCTCACCGTTCTTGTGATCATTTTGACCCCACGGGGTGAGATATTGCGTGGAGTCCCAGATCGAGGGAGATTATCAGTGGTCTTGTATGTCTTCCATTTCCTAATAATTGCTCCCACAGTTGATTTCTTCAAACCAAGCTGCTTACCTATTGCAGAATCAGTCTTCCCAGCCTGGTGCAGGTCTACCATTTTGTTTCTGGTGTCCTTTGACAGCTCTTTGGTCTTGGCCATAGTGGAGTTTGGAGTGTGACTGTTTGAGGTTGTGGACTTTTATACTGATAACAAGTTCAAACAGGTGCCATTAATACAGGTAACGAGTGGAGGACAGAGGAGCCTCTGGTGCAGGTCTATCGTGCCAAACAGGTGCCATTAATACAGGTAACGAGTGGAGGACAGAGGAGCCTCTGGTGCAGGTCTATCGTGCCAAACAGGTGCCATTAATACAGGTAACGAGTGGAGGACAGAGGAGCCTCTGGTGCAGGTCTATCGTGCCAAACAGGTACCATTAATACAGGTAACGAGTGGAGGACAGAGGAGCCTCTGGTGCAGATCTATCGTGCTTGTAGCCGATCAAAACATGTTTTTTTTTTTATCTTAGACGAGATCCTAGAAATAAACAGTTTTGTCACCATCTAGTGGCCGATCTTTGTAATTACCAGACCAGAAATCATCATTGTAAATTGCACGCCTTTGCAGGTTGTCAACAAGGCAGTTCTGCTCCTCCGAAACAGTCTGTGGTCAAAAAAGTGAGTTCAATGCGAAATGCTCATCAGATGTCCAGAGATGTATAGTATAGCCACTTAAAATTCATGTTGCTTATATTTAACATGGGTTGTTAAGTGATGCAAACCACACATTTTATGATTAAGTAATAAGGCCCGAGGGTGTGTGGTATATGGCCATAATATACCACGGCTGAGGGCTGTTCTTAAGGCATGACCCAACGCAGAGTGCCTGGATAAATCAAATGTTATTTGTCACATGCGCCAAAATCCAACAGGTAAAAAGACTTACAGTGAAATGCTTACTGACAAGCCCTTAACCAACAATGCCTTTTTAGGAAGAATAAGTGCTAAAGAAATATTTACTAAAATAAACTGAAGTAAAAAATATATAAAACATTTAAATAATAGAAGAAGAAGATAGAACACAGCCCGTAGCCGTGGTATATTGGCCATATATCACAACCCCCCGAGGTGCCTTATTGCTGTTATAAACTGGTTACCAACATAATTAGCGCAGTAAAAACAAATGTTTTGTCATACCTTTGGTATACGGTCTGATATACCACGGCTGTCAGCCAATCAGCAATCAGGGCTCGAATCAACCAGTTTATAATGGTTTATATATAATAACATCGCAACACTAATAAAAATGTTATTTTATAACAAATGTGTTTTCCGAATTGTATGGTTTACGACAATTAACATATAATGCCAAACATCCCCTTTAACTGTGAATCTCCCTGATTTATTTATTTTAACATATATAATGCCAAACATCCCCTTTAACTGTGCATCCCTCTGATGTATTTATTTTAACATATATAATGCCAAACATCCCCTTTAACTGTGCATCCCTCTGATGTATTTATTTTAACATATATAATGCCAAACATCCCCTTTAACTGTGAATCCCTCTGATTTATTTTGCGGACGGAACACACAACTGAGCCTAATTGTAGCCTAAGACTTACCTACCAGGACATACTTGATGCTACGATTCTAAATGTCGAAAAAGGTTGCAGTATGACAGCATTTTATTAGGGATGACGCCAAAGAAGTGGAATGGAAACTCTTCAAACAGCGGCCTGCTTACCAAAGATTGACAACGAATATGACTTACCACTTCAACAGTTAGTTGGACTACTGTGTTTTAATAGTTGGATGTTAAAACATGGACAGGTTTTATATGCTGTGTTTCTTACTGCTATTAGCAGTACTGCAGCTCTGCTGTGTGTCTCTCTGCTATTAGCTGTACTGCAGCTCTGCTGTGTGTCTTACTGCTATTAGCAGTACTGCAGCTCTGCTGTGTGTCTTACTGCTATTAGCAGTACTGCAGCTCTGCTGTGTGTCTTACTGCTATTAGCAGTACTGCAGCTCTGCTGTGTGTCTTACTGCTATTAGCAGTACTGCAGCTCTGCTGTGTGTCTCTCTGCTATTAGCTGTACTGCAGCTCTGCTGTGTGTCTTACTGCTATTAGCAGTACTGCAGCTCTGCTGTGTGTCTTACTGCTATTAGCAGTACTGCAGCTCTGCTGTGTGTCTTACTGCTATTAGCAGTACTGCAGCTCTGCTGTGTGTCTTACTGCTATTAGCAGTACTGCAGCTCTGCTGTGTGTCTTACTGCTATTAGCAGTACTGCAGCTCTGCTGTGTGTCTTACTGCTATTAGCAGTACTGCAGCTCTGCTGTGTGTCTCACTGCTATTAGCAGTACTGCAGCTCTGCTGTGTGTCTTACTGCTATTAGCAGTACTGCAGCTCTGCTGTGTGTCTTACTGCTATTAGCAGTACTGCAGCTCTGCTGTGTGTCTTACTGCTATTAGCAGTACTGCAGCTCTGCTGTGTGTCTTACTGCTATTAGCAGTACTGCAGCTCTGCTGTGTGTCTCTCTGCTATTAGCAGTACTGCAGCTCTGCTGTGTGTCTTACTGCTATTAGCAGTACTGCAGCTCTGCTGTGTGTCTTACTGCTATTAGCAGTACTGCAGCTCTGCTGTATGTCTTACTGCTATTAGCAGTACTGCAGCTCTGCTGTGTGTCTTACTGCTATTAGCAGTACTGCAGCTCTGCTGTGTGTCTTACTGCTATTAGCAGTACTGCAGCTCTGCTGTGTGTCTTACTGCTATTAGCAGTACTGCAGCTCTGCTGTGTGTCTTACTGCTATTAGCAGTACTGCAGCTCTGCTGTGTGTCTTACTGCTATTAGCAGTACTGCAGCTCTGCTGTGTGTCTCTCTGCTATTAGCAGTACTGCAGCTCTGCTGTGTGTCTTACTGCTATTAGCAGTACTGCAGCTCTGCTGTGTGTCTTACTGCTATTAGCAGTACTGCAGCTCTGCTGTGTGTCTTACTGCTATTAGCAGTACTGCAGCTCTGCTGTGTGTCTTACTGCTATTAGCAGTACTGCAGCTCTGCTGTGTGTCTTACTGCTATTAGCAGTACTGCAGCTCTGCTGTGTGTCTTACTGCTATTAGCAGTACTGCAGCTCTGCTGTGTGTCTTACTGCTATTAGCAGTACTGCAGCTCTGCTGTGTGTCTTACTGCTATTAGCAGTACTGCAGCTCTGCTGTGTGTCTTACTGCTATTAGCAGTACTGCAGCTCTGCTGTGTGTCTTACTGCTATTAGCAGTACTGCAGCTCTGCTGTGTGTCTTACTGCTATTAGCAGTACTGCAGCTCTGCTGTGTGTCTTACTGCTATTAGCAGTACTGCAGCTCTGCTGTGTGGTCTTACTGCTATTAGCAGTACTGCAGCTCTGCTGTGTGTCTTACTGCTATTAGCAGTACTGCAGCTCTGCTGTGTGTCTTACTGCTATTAGCAGTACTGCAGCTCTGCTGTGTGTCTTACTGCTATTAGCAGTACTGCAGCTCTGCTGTGTGTCTTACTGCTATTAGCAGTACTGCAGCTCTGCTGTGTGTCTTACTGCTATTAGCAGTACTGCAGCTCTGCTGTGTGTCTTACTGCTATTAGCAGTACTGCAGCTCTGCTGTGTGTCTTACTGCTATTAGCAGTACTGCAGCTCTGCTGTGTGTCTTACTGCTATTAGCAGTACTGCAGCTCTGCTGTGTGTCTTACTGCTATTAGCAGTACTGCAGCTCTGCTGTGTGTCTTACTGCTATTAGCAGTACTGCAGCTCTGCTGTGTGTCTTACTGCTATTAGCAGTACTGCAGCTCTGCTGTGTGTCTTACTGCTATTAGCAGTACTGCAGCTCTGCTGTGTGTCTTACTGCTATTAGCAGTACTGCAGCTCTGCTGTGTGTCTTACTGCTATTAGCAGTACTGCAGCTCTGCTGTGTGTCTTACTGCTATTAGCAGTACTGCAGCTCTGCTGTGTGTCTTACTGCTATTAGCAGTACTGCAGCTCTGCTGTGTGTCTTACTGCTATTAGCAGTACTGCAGCTCTGCTGTGTGTCTTACTGCTATTAGCAGTACTGCAGCTCTGCTGTGTGTCTTACTGCTATTAGCAGTACTGCAGCTCTGCTGTGTGTCTTACTGCTATTAGCAGTACTGCAGCTCTGCTGTGTGTCTTACTGCTATTAGCAGTACTGCAGCTCTGCTGTGTGTCTTACTGCTATTAGCAGTACTGCAGCTCTGCTGTGTGTCTTACTGCTATTAGCAGTACTGCAGCTCTGCTGTGTGTCTCTCTGCTATTAGCAGTACTGCAGCTCTGCTGTGTGTCTTACTGCTATTAGCAGTACTGCAGCTCTGCTGTGTGTCTTCTGCTATTAGCAGTACTGCAGCTCTGCTGTGTGTCTTACTGCTATTATCAGTACTGCAGCTCTGCTGTATGTCTTACTGCTATTAGCAGTACTGCAGCTCTGCTGTATGTCTTACTGCTATTAGCAGTACTGCAGCTCTGCTGTGTGTCTTACTGCTATTAGCAGTACTGCAGCTCTGCTGTGTGTCTTACTGCTATTAGCAGTACTGCAGCTCTGCTGTGTGTCTTACTGCTATTAGCAGTACTGCAGCTCTGCTGTGTGTCTTACTGCTATTAGCAGTACTGCAGCTCTGCTGTGTGAGACAAACAGAGACGGGACAAACAGAGACAAACAGAGACAAACAGAGACAAACAGAGACGGGACAAACAGAGACGGGACAAACAGAGACGAGACAAACAGAGACGAGACAGAGACGGGACAGAGATAAACAGAGAAAGAATAGACACACACTAAGAAGAAAGACACACAGCAGAGCTGCAGTACAGCTAATAGCAGTAAGACACACAGCAGAGCTGCAGTACTGCTAATAGCAGTAAGACACACAGCAGAGCTGCAGTACAGCTAACAGCAGTAAGACACACAGCAGAGCTGCAGTACAGCTAATAGCAGTAAGACACACAGCAGAGCTGCAGTACTGCTAATAGCAGTAAGACACACAGCAGAGCTGCAGTACTGCTAATAGCAGTAAGACACACAGCAGAGCTGCAGTACTGCTAATAGCAGTAAGACACACAGCAGAGCTGCAGTACTTCTAATAGCAGTAAGACACACAGCAGAGCTGCAGTACTGCTAATAGCAGTAAGACACACAGCAGAGCTGCAGTACTGCTAATAGCAGAGAGACATACAGCAGAGCTGCAGTACTGCTAATAGCAGTAAGACACACAGCAGAGCTGCGGTACTGCTAATAGCAGTAAGACACACAGCAGAGCTGCAGTACTGCTAATAGCAGTAAGACCCACAGCAGAGCTGCAGTACTGCTAATAGCAGTAAGACACACAGCAGAGCTGCAGTACTGCTAATAGCAGTAAGACACACAGCAGAGCTGCAGTACTGCTAATAGCAGTAAGACATACAGCAGAGCTGCAGTACTGCTAATAGCAGTAAGACATACAGCAGAGCTGCAGTACTGATAATAGCAGTAAGACACACAGCAGAGCTGCAGTACTGCTAATAGCAGAGAGACACACAGCAGAGCTGCAGTACTGCTAATAGCAGAGAGACACACAGCAGAGCTGCAGTACTGCTAATAGCAGAGAGACACACAGCAGAGCTGCAGTACTGCTAATAGCAGAATATCAATAAAAGTAAAAAGGAAGTTGTGTTCTTTTGTAACATGTTTAATATTATATCATTGGTTAATCGTTACCCAGGAGACGGAGTTGATAGCCAATCAGTAATACCACATACATGGGCTTGGTAACCATGTTTAATATTATATCATTGGTTAATCGTTACCCAGGAGACGGAGTTGATAGCCAATCAGTAATAACCATGTTTAACAGCCATCAAGTGTGTTTCTGTTCCGAGTTCCAACCCATTTCATCCAGGTGGACATATGATAGTTCGTACTGTTCTGGTAAGTATGACTTAACTGTGACTTCTGATTTCCTTGGTCACTGTTCCTCATCTATAACACACACACACACACACACACAGAGAGACACACACACAGACGCACAGACACACACACGGTTTCTGCTATCACATCCTGTGAATTGCGCCCTTCTCATTACACACACACACACACACACACACACACACACACACACACACACACACACACACACACACACACACACACACACACACACACACACACAGAGAGACACACACACAGACACACTCACAGTTTCTGCTGTTACATCATGTGAATTGCGCCCTTCTCATTACACACACTCACAGTTTCTGCTATTATAGTGCCTTGCGAAAGTATTCGGCCCCCTTGAACTTTGCGACCTTTTGCCACATTTCAGGCTTCAAACATAAAGATATAAAACTGTATTTTTTTGTGAAGAATCAACAACAAGTGGGACACAATCATGAAGTGGAACGACATTTATTGGATATTTCAAACTTTTTTAACAAATCAAAAACGGAAAAATTGGGCGTGCAAAATTATTCAGCCCCCTTAAGTTAATACTTTGTAGCGCCACCTTTTGCTGCGATTACAGCTGTAAGTTGCTTGGGGTATGTCTCTATCAGTTTTGCACATCGAGAGACTGACATTTTTTCCCATTCCTCCTTGCAAAACAGCTCGAGCTCAGTGAGGTTGGATGGAGAGCATTTGTGAACAGCAGTTTTCAGTTCTTTCCACAGATTCTCGATTGGATTCAGGTCTGGACTTTGACTTGGCCATTCTAACTTGGCCATTCTGGATATGTTTATCTTTGAACCATTCCATTGTAGATTTTGCTTAAAGTTTTGGATCATTGTCTTGTTGGAAGAGAAATCTCCGTCCCAGTCTCAGGTCTTTTGCAGACTCCATCAGGTTTTCTTCCAGAATGGTCCTGTATTTGGCTCCATCCATCTTCCCATCAATTTTAACCATCTTCCCTGTCCCTGCTGAAGAAAAGCAGGCCCAAACCATGATGCTGCCACCACCATGTTTGACAGTGGGGATGGTGTGTTTAGGGTGATGAGCTGTGTTGCTTTTACGCCAAACATAACGTTTTGCATTGTTGCCAACAAGTTCAATTTTGGTTTCATCTGACCAGAGCACCTTCTTCCACATGTTTGGTGTGTCTCCCAGGTGGCTTGTGGCAAACTTTAAACAACACTTTTTATGGATATCTTTAAGAAATGGCTTTCTTCTTGCCACTCTTCCATAAAGGCCAGATTTGTGCAATATACGACTGATTGTTGTCCTATGGACAGAGTCTCCCACCTCAGCTGTAGATCTCTGCAGTTCATCCAGAGTGATCATGGGCCTCTTGGCTGCATCTCTGATCAGTCTTCTCCTTGTATGAGCTGAAAGTTGAGGGACGGCCAGGTCTTGGTAGATTTGCAGTGGTCTGATACTCCTTCCATTTCAATATTATCGCTTGCACAGTGCTCCTTGGGATGTTTAAAGCTTGGGAAATCTTTTTGTATCCAAATCCGGCTTTAAACTTCTTCACAACAGTATCTCGGACCTGCCTGGTGTGTTCCTTGTTCTTCATGATGCTCTCTGCGCTTTTAACGGACCTCTGAGACTATCACAGTGCAGGTGCATTTATACGGAGACTTGATTACACACAGGTGGATTGTATTTATCATCATTAGTCATTTAGGTCAACATTGGATCATTCAGAGATCCTCACTGAACTTCTGTAGAGAGTTTGCTGCACTGAAAGTAAAGGGGCTGAATAATTTTGCACGCCCAATTTTTCAGTTTTTGATTTGTTACAAAAGTTTGAAATATCCAATAAATGTCGTTCCATTTCATAATTGTGTCCCAATTGTTGTTGATTCTTCACAAAAAAATACAGTTTTATATCTTTATGTTTGAAGCCTGAAATGTGGCAAAAGGTCGCAAAGTTCAAGGGGGCCGAATACTTTCGCAAGGCACTGTACATCCGGTGAACTCTGCCCTCATTTCTTTCCTCTCCTCCCCAGTTAAGACCGAGCCTATGAACAACAGTGAGACTGACTAACACAGTCAGCAACACAGTCAGCAACACAGGACTAACACAGTCAGCAACACAGGACTAACACAGTCAGCAACACAGTCAGCAACACAGGACTAACACAGTCAGCAACACAGGACTAACACAGTCAGCAACACAGGGCTAACACAGTCAGCAACACAGTCAGCAACACAGGACTAACACAGTCAGCAACACAGTCAGCAACACAGGACTAACACAGTCAGCAACACAGTCAGCAACACAGGACTGACACAGTCAGCAACACAGTCAGCAACACAGGACTAGCACAGTCAGCAACACAGGACCAACACAGTCAGCAACACAGGACTAACACAGTCAGCAACACAGGACCAACACAGTCAGCAACACAGGACCAACACAGTCAGCAACACAGTCAGCAACACAGGACTAACACAGTCAGCAACACAGTCAGCAACACAGGACTAACACAGCCAGCAACACAGGACTAACACAGTCAGCAACACAGGACTAACACAGTCAGCAACACAGTCAGCAACACAGGACTAACACAGTCAGCAACACAGGACTAACACAGCTAGCAACACAGGACTAACACAGTCAGCAACACAGGACTAACACAGTCAGCAACACAGGACTAACACAGTCAGCAACACAGGACTAACACAGTCAGCAACACAGGGCTAACACAGTCAGCAACACAGTCAGCAACACAGGACTAACACAGTCAGCAACACAGTCAGCAACACAGGACTAACACAGTCAGCAACACAGGACTGACACAGTCAGCAACACAGGACTGACACAGTCAGCAACACAGGACTAACACAGTCAGCAACACAGTCAGCAACACAGGACTAACACAGTCAGCAACACAGTCAGCAACACAGGACTAGCACAGTCAGCAACACAGGACCAACACAGTCAGCAACACAGGACCAACACAGTCAGCAACACAGGACCAACACAGTCAGCAACACAGGACTAGCACAGTCAGCAACACAGGACCAACACAGTCAGCAACACAGGACTAACACAGTCAGCAACACAGTCAGCAACACAGGACTAACACAGTCAGCAACACAGGACTAACACAGCTAGCAACACAGGACTAACACAGTCAGCAACACAGGACTAACACAGTCAGCAACACAGGACTAACACAGTCAGCAACACAGGACTAACACAGTCAGCAACACAGGGCTAACACAGTCAGCAACACAGTCAGCAACACAGGACTAACACAGTCAGCAACACAGTCAGCAACACATGACTAACACAGTCAGCAACACAGTCAGCAACACAGGACTGACACAGTCAGCAACACAGGACTGACACAGTCAGCAACACAGGACTAACACAGTCAGCAACACAGTCAGCAACACAGGACTAACACAGTCAGCAACACAGTCAGCAACACAGGACTAGCACAGTCAGCAACACAGGACCAACACAGTCAGCAACACAGGACTAACACAGTCAGCAACACAGGACCAACACAGTCAGCAACACAGGACCAACACAGTCAGCAACACAGGACTAGCACAGTCAGCAACACAGGACCAACACAGTCAGCAACACAGGACTAACACAGTCAGCAACACAGGACCAACACAGTCAGCAACACAGGACCAACACAGTCAGCAACACAGTCAGCAACACAGGACTAACACAGTCAGCAACACAGGACTAACACAGTCAGCAACACAGGACTAACACAGTCAGCAACACAGGACTGACACAGTCAGCACCACGGGACTAACACAGTCAGCAACACGGGACTAACACAGTCAGCAACACAGGACTGACACAGTCAGCAACACGGGACTAACACAGTCAGCAACACGGGACTAACACAGTCAGCAACACAGGACTGACACAGTCAGCAACACGGGACTAACACAGTCAGCAACACAGGACTAACACAGTCAGCAACACAGGGCTAACACAGTCAGCAACACAGGACTAACAGTCAGCAACACAGGACTAACACAGTCAGCAACACAGGACTAACAGTCAGCAACACAGGACTAACACAGTCAGCAACACAGGACTAACACAGGACTAACACAGTCAGCAACACAGGACTAACACAGTCAGCAACACGGGACTGACACAGTCAGCATCACGGGACTAACACAGTCAGCAACACAGGACTGACACAGTCAGCATCACAGGACTAACACAGTCAGCAACACAGGACTGACACAGTCAGCAACACAGGACTGACACAGTCAGCACCACAGGACTAACACAGTCAGCAACACGGGACTAACACAGTCAGCAACACAGGACTGACACAGTCAGCAACACAGGACTAACACAGTCAGCAACACGGGACTAACACAGTCAGCAACACAGGACTAACACAGTCAGCAACACAGGACTAACACAGTCAGCAACACAGTCAGCAACACAGGACTAACACAGTCAGCAACACAGGACTAACACAGTCAGCAACACGGGACTGACACAGTCAGCATCACGGGACTAACACAGTCAGCAACACGGGACTGACACAGTCAGCAACACGGGACTAACACAGTCAGCAACACAGGACTGACACAGTCAGCATCACAGGACTAACACAGTTATCAACACAGGACTGACACAGTCTGCACCACAGGACTAACACAGTCAGCAACACGTGACTAACACAGTCAGCAACACAGGACTGACACAGTCAGCAACACAGGACTAACACAGCCAGCAACACAGGACTAACACAGTCAGCAACACAGGACTAACACAGCCAGCAACACAGGACTAACACAGCCAGCAACACAGGACTAACACAGCCAGCAACACAGGACTAACACAGCCAGCAACACAGCCAGCAACACAGTCAGCAACACAGGACTAACACAGTCAGCAACACAGGACTAACACAGCCAGCAACACAGGACTAACACAGCCAGCAACATAGGACTAACACAGCCAGCAACACAGGACTAACACAGCCAGCAACACAGGACTAACACAGCCAGCAACACAGGACTGACACAGTCAGCAACACAGGACTAACACAGTCAGCAACACGGGACTAACACAGTCAGCAACACAGGACTAACACAGTCAGCAACACAGGACTAACACAGTCAGCAACACAGGACTAACACAGCCAGCAACACAGGACTAACACAGCCAGCAACACAGGACTAACACAGGACTAACACAGCCAGCAACACAGGACTAACACAGGACTAACACAGGACTAACACAGGACTAACACAGGACTAACACAGCCAGCAACACAGGACTAACACAGCCAGCAACACAGGACTAACACAGCCAGCAACACAGGACTAACACAGCCAGCAACACAGGACTAACACAGCCAGCAACACAGCCAGCAACACAGGACTAACACAGCCAGCAACACAGGACTAACACAGCCAGCAACACAGGACTAACACAGCCAGCAACACAGGACTAACACAGCCAGCAACACAGGACTAACACAGCCAGCAACACAGGACTAACACAGCCAGCAACACAGGACTAACACAGCCAGCAACACAGGACTAACACAGCCAGCAACACAGGACTAACACAGGACTAACACAGGACTAACACAGGACTAACACAGGACTAACACAGCCAGCAACACAGGACTAACACAGCCAGCAACACAGGACTAACACAGCCAGCAACACAGGACTAACACAGCCAGCAACACAGGACTAACACAGCCAGCAACACAGGACTAACACAGCCAGCAACACAGGACTAACACAGGACTAACACAGGACTAACACAGGACTAACACAGGACTAACACAGCCAGCAACACAGGACTAACACAGCCAGCAACACAGGACTAACACAGCCAGCAACACAGGACTAACACAGCCAGCAACACAGGACTAAAAGCCAGCAAACAGCCAGCCAACACAGGACTAACAACACGCCAGCAACACAGGACTAACCACAGCCAGCCAACCACAGGACTAACACAGCCAGCAACACAGGACTAACACAGCCCAAGCAACACAGGACTAACACAGCCAGCAACACAGGACCTAACACAGCCAGCAACACCAGGACTAACACAGCCAGCAACCCACAGGACGAACACAGGACTAACACAGGACTAACACAGGACTAACACAGGACTAACACAGGGACTAACACAGCCAGCAACACAGGACGTAACCACAGCCCGCAACACAGCCAGCAACACAGGACTAACAACCAGCCAGCAACACAGGACTTAACACAGGACTAAACACAGGACTAACCACAAGGACTAAACACAGCCAAGGCAACACTAGGACTAACACAGCCAGCAACACAAGCCAGCAACACAGGACTAACACAGCCAGCAACACAGGACAGCCATGCAGGCAAAGGGAACACAACACAGGACATTCCATGCAGGCAAAGGGAACACAACACAGGACAGCCATGCAGGCAAAGGAACACAACACAGACAGCCATGCAGGCAAAGGGACACAACACAGGACAGCCCATGCAGGCCAAAGGAACACAACACAGGACAGCATGCAGGCAAAGGGAACACAACACAGGACAGCCATGCAGGCAAAGGGAACACAACACAGGACAGCCATGCAGGCAAAGGGAACACAACACAGGACAGCCATGGAACAGTGGGTTAACTGGCCTAGGAACAGTGGGTTAACTGGCCTAGGAACAGTGGGTTAACTGGCCTAGGAACAGTGGGTTAACTGCCTGTTCAGGGGCAGAATGACAGATTTGTACCTTGTCAGCTCGGGGATTCGAACTTGCAACCTTTCGGTTACTAGTCCAACACTCTAACCACTAGGCTACCCTGCTGTCCCTCTCATTACAGACACAGAGGTTCAGCTTTTATATAGTGGATCCTCTGTCCCTCTCATTACAGACACAGTGTTTCAGCCATTACATCCTATGAACTCTGCCCCTCTCACCTCTCTCCTCCCCAGTTAAGGCCTATGAACTCTGCCCCCCTCACCTCCCCAGTTAAGGCCTATGAACTCTGCTCCTCTCACCTCTATCCTCCCCAGTTAAGACCTATGAACTCTGCCCCTCTCACCTCTCTCCTCCCCAGTTAAGGCCTATGAACTCTGCCCCCCTCACCTCCCCAGTTAAGGCCTATGAACTCTGCTCCTCTCACCTCTCTCCTCCCCAGTTAAGGCCTATGAACTCTGCTCCTCTCACCTCTATCCTCCCCAGTTAAGACCTATGAACTCTGCCCCTCTCACCTCTCTCCTCCCCAGTTAAGGCCTATGAACTCTGCCCCCCTCACCTCCCCAGTTAAGGCCTATGAACTCTGCTCCTCTCACCTCTCTCCTCCCCAGTTAAGGCCTATGAACTCTGCCCCTCTCACCTCTCTCCTCCCCAGTTAAGACCTATGAACTCTGCCCCTCTCACCTCTATCCTCCCCAGTTAAGACCTATGAACTCTGCCCCTCTCATCTCTATCCTCCCCAGTTAAGGCCAAGCCTATGAACTCTGCCCCTCGCAGAGTGTGTGTTACAGTGACGTCTGGTAAGGTCCCTACAGCAGAGTGTGTGTTACACAGCAGAGTGTGTGTTACAGCAGAGTGTGTGTTACAGTGATGTCTGGTAAACCCCTACAGCAGAGTGTGTGTTACATTGATGTCTGGTAAGGCCCCTACAGCAGAGTGTGTGTTACGCAGCAGAGTGTGTGCTACAGTGATGTCTGGTAAACCCCTACAGCAGAGTGTGTGTTACAGTGACGTCTGGTAAGGCCCCTACAGCAGAGTGTGTGTTACACAGCAGAGTGTGTGTTACAGTGACGTCTGGTAAACCCCTACAGCAGAGTGTGTGTTACACAGCAGAGTGTGTGTTACAGCAGAGTGTGTGTGTTACACAGCAGAGTGTGTGTTACACAGCAGAGTGTGTGTTACAGTGACGTCTGGTAAACCCCTACAGCAGAGTGTGTGTTACACAGCAGAGTGTGTGTTACAGCAGAGTGTGTGTTACAGCAGAGTGTGTGTTACAGCAGAGTGTGTGTTACAGCAGAGTGTGTGTTACAGCAGAGTGTGTGTGTTACACAGCAGAGTGTGTGTTCATGTGCACATGGCCCCAGTAATGGCTGCAATGGGATCAATGGAACACGTTGTTTTACCGTTGAATCGATAAGAACTCTTAAAGCTTCATCACCTACATCACAACATCGTGTAAAATGTTTTATGGATACGACAAAAGTTATCATTTAATACAGTCGAAACCTTTACAAATTAGACGCTCTGAAATGAAAGCAACTGCCTACAATGAACATTCGGATTAGAATAATATACAACGTCTGATCTCGCAAACAATGTAGTATGTTTAGTTGGTGTAATCTAGAGTCAAAGTTGTCCTGCTATTGACACACTAGTGCAGAACAACATCCCCACCAAACAATGTAATATGATTAGTAGGTGTAATCTAGAGTCAAAGATGCCCTGCTATTGACACACTAGTGCAGAACAACATCCCCACCAAACAATGTAATATGTTTAGTTGGTGTAATCTAGAGTCAAAGATGTCCTGCTATTGACACACTAGTGCAAAACAACATCCCCACCAAACAATGTAATATGATTAGTTGGTGTAATCTAGAGTCAAAGATGTCCTGCTATTGACACACTAGTGCAGAACAACATCCCCACCAAACAATGTTTAGTAGGTGTAATCTAGAGTCAAAGATGTCCTGCTATTGACACACTAGTGCAGAACAACATCCCCACCAAACAATGTTTAGTAGGTGTAATCTAGAGTCAAAGATGTCCTGCTATTGACACACTCGTGCAGAACAACATCCCCACCAAACAATGTTTAGTAGGTGTAATCTAGAGTCAAAGATGCCCTGCTATTGACACACTCGTGCAGAACAACATCCCCACCAAACAATGTAATATGATTAGTAGGTGTACTCTAGAGTCAAAGATGCCCTGCTATTGACACACTAGTGCAGAACAACATCCCCACCAAACAATGTAATATGTTTAGTAGGTGTAATCTAGAGTCAAAGATGCCCTGCTATTGACACACTAGTGCAGAACAACATCCCCACCAAACAATGTTTAGTAGGTGTAATCTAGAGTCAAAGATGCCCTGCTATTGACACACTAGTGCAGAACAACATCACCACCAAACAATGTTTAGTAGGTGTAATCTAGAGTCAAAGATGCCCTGCTATTGACACACTAGTGCAGAAAAACATCCCCACCAAACAATGTTTAGTAGGTGTAATCTAGAGTCAAAGATGCCCTGCTATTGACACACTCGTGCAGAACAACATCCCCACCAAACAATGTAATATGTTTAGTAGGTGTAATCTAGAGTCAAAGATGCCCTGCTATTGACACACTCGTGCAGAACAACATCCCCACCTGGAACAAGGTCATTCGTATATTATTAACGAAAGTCTAGTTTCATTGTATGTTATCTGACACCATAACTTAATAAGGAAATGTGAAGTGAAGTGTTATGTGTCATAGCTGACTAAGATCACGAATGGTCAGAGATAGTGAAAGAAAACGCAGGCAATAACACTGTAAAATGAATTAAATCCATGATATGTATATAGATATATATATCTATATACATATAGAAACCATGGAAACCATGGAATAGTAGGTGTAAAATGAATTAAATCCATGATTATATATATATATATATATAGATATATACACACATATAGAAACCATGGAAACCATGGAATAGTAGGTGTGTCCTACTATTGGCACAGCATAATAGTTGATGTCTTCACTGTTATTCTACAATGTATGAATAAAGACAAACCCTTTAAATGTGTAGGTGGATCCAAACTGTTGATTTAAGGCAAAATCATAAAGTTACAAGGTAATATTATCAAAGTATTGTTGTCATGGTTATCAATCAATCAATCAATAAATAAAATAATAATTCATCAATAGTTAGCAGAAAGTGGACAGACAGCCACCAATCACAGTGGGAGGGATTTTGAAGAAGAAGAAAAAAAATAAAAGCACATGTATTCAGCCAATCAGTGGGTTCAGGAAGTGGTCTTAAAGCCAATGAATGAGTTGGAGGAGCAGCACAGCCACCAAGGCACTTCCAGCAGTCTGACAGGAAGCTCCTGAGGAGGGAAACAGACGTTTAGGCTGTGTTTACACAGGCAACACAATTCTGATCATTTGACAATAATTTGGCATGTCTGATATACATCTGAATTTTTTTTCCCCAATATGTAAACAGCTCAAAAAACGACATGAGTTTATCTTTTGAGTTTTGATTTAAACTACATTCATATGTGGATTTCCATCCTGATACAATTCCCATCCTCCATATTCAAGGATGCTCAGATTCCAAAAAAAAATTACACTGAAGTGGTTTTTGCATATGACCTACCGTTACCAAGACTACCACCCCAAAGTTTAAAGGAACAGAGAGAGGAAATGAGCATTGCATCCTTCCTCTGCTCCAAGATGGCAGTTTAGACGTATTTTGTCCTTGTCCATATACAGTGCCTTGCGAAAGTATTCGGCCCCCTTGAACTTTGCGACCTTTTGCCACATTTCAGGCTTCAAACATAAAGATATAAAACTGTATTTTGGGTGGGACAAGTGGGACACAATCATGAAGTGGAACGACATTTATTGGATATTTCAAACTTTTTTTAAAGTTTGAAATATTCAGCCCCTTTACTTTCAGTGCAGCAAACTCTCTCCAGAAGTTCAGTGAGGATCTCTGAATGATCCAATGTTGACCTAAATGACTAATGATGATAAATACAATCCACCTGTGTGTAATCAAGTCTCCGTATAAATGCACCTGCACTGTGATAGTCTCAGAGGTCCGTTAAAAGCGCAGAGAGCATCATGAAGAACAAGGAACACACCAGGCAGGTCCGAGATACTGTTGTGAAGATTTCCCAAGCTTTAAACATCCCAAGGAGCACTGTGCAAGCGATAATATTGAAATGGAAGGAGTATCAGACCACTGCAAATCTACCAAGACCTGGCCGTCCCTCTAAACTTTCAGCTCATACAAGGAGAAGACTGATCAGAGATGCAGCCAAGAGGCCCATGATCACTCTGGATGAACTGCAGAGATCTACAGCTGAGGTGGGAGACTCTGTCCATAGGACAACAATCAGTTGTATATTGCACAAATCTGGCCTTTATGGAAGAGTGGCAAGAAGAAAGCCATTTCTTAAAGATATCCATAAAAAGTGTTGTTTAAAGTTTGCCACAGGCCACCTGGGAGACACACCAAACATGTGGAAGAAGGTGCTCTGGTCAGATGAAACCAAAATTGAACTTTTTGGCAACAATGCAAAACGTTATGTTTGGCGTAAAAGCAACACAGCTCATCACCCTAAACACACCATCCCCACTGTCAAACATGGTGGTGGCAGCATCATGGTTTGGGCCTGCTTTTCTTCAGCAGGGACAGGGAAGATGGTAAAAATTGATGGTAAAATGGATGGAGCCAAATACAGGACCATTCTGGAAGAAAACCTGATGGAGTCTGCAAAAGACCTGAGACTGGGACGGAGATTTGTCTTCCAACAAGGCAATGATCCAAAACATAAAGCAAAATCTACAATGGAATGGTTCAAAAATAAACATATCCAGGTGTTAGAATGGCCAAGTCAAAGTTCAGACCTGAATCCAATCGAGAATCTGTGGAAAGAACTGAAAACTGCTGTTCACAAATGCTCTCCATCCATCCAACCTCACTGAGCTCGAGCTGTTTTGCAAGGAGGAATGGGAAAAAATGTCAGTCTCTCGATGTGCAAAACTGATAGAGACATACCCCAAGCGACTTACAGCTGTAATCACAGCAAATGGTGGCGCTACAAAGTATTAACTTAAGGGGGCTGAATAATTTTGCACGCCCAATTTTTCAGTATTTGATTTGTTAAAAAAGTTTGAAATATCCAATAAATGTCGTTCCACTTCATGATTGTGTCCCACTTGTTGTTGATTCTTCACAAAAAAATACAGTTTTATATCTTTATGTTTGAAGCCTGAAATGTGGCAAAAGGTCGCAAAGTTCAAGGGGGCCGAATACTTTCGCAAGGCACTGTATATATTTATACAATTTTCTTTGCATACCTTTTTATATATATATTTTATTTTCCATAAACTCATCTTCAAAACACTCTCCTGCAACCCGCCTCACCAATTTATATTTATAAAAAAAGAAAGTATTATTTACCTCAAATCTGTAATCCTCCATAGAAGCTAATCCAGAAGCTAGCCAGAAGCTAATCCAGAAGCTAGCCAGAAACGAATCCAGAAGCTAGCCAGAAGCTAGCCAGAAGCTAATCCAGAAGCTAGCCAGAAGCTAGCCAGAAGCTAATCCAGAAGCTAGCCTGAAGCTAATCCAGAAGCTAGTTAGCTTCTTTACTGGCTAATCGTTAGTATTCAGCTAACCACAGTTTGTGGTCATCAGCTATCCTTTAGCTCGAAAATCTATTGCCAGTTTTGTACGGCGCGGCTCGGACCGAAACATACCGGACGTATTTTTCTCTCCATGTCCCCGGATTTCAACCACTAACTCTGGACATTTATACCTGGATCTCGCAGCTAGCTAGCTGCTATCCATGTGACTATCGGCATACGTCGATTCCGGAGCAAACATCAATTATTCCGGAGCTAGCCAGCTGAAGAGTTCCATCAGTCACTCCTGGGCTACAATCACCTATCCGGACCCGTTTTACTGCCAACGCGGAGCCCCATCGGGCCTTCACAACTGGACTACCAACGTTATCTACCCGAGGGAGTTATCTGCTGCCCTATCAGAGACTACATCAGTGTTAATACTGCCCTATCAGAGGCTACATCAGTGTTAGTGCTGCCCTATCAGAGGCTACATCAGTGTTAGTGCTTCCCTATCAGAGACTATATCAGTGTTACTGCTGCCCTATCAGAGGCTACATCAGTGTTTACTGCTGCCCTATCAGAGGCTACATCAGTGTTACTGCTGCCCTATCAGAGGCTACATCAGTGTTACTGCTGCCCTATCAGAGGCTACATCAGTGTTAATACTGCCCTATCAGAGACTATATCAGTGTTACTGCTGCCCTATCAGAGGCTAAATCAGTGTTACTGCTGCCCTATCAGAGGCTACATCAGTGTTAATACTGCCCTATCAGAGACTACATCAGTGTTACTGCTGCCCTATCAGAGGCTACATCAGTGTTACTGCTGCCCTATCAGAGGCTACATCAGTGTTACTGCTGCCCTATCAGAGGCTACATCAGTGTTACTGCTGCCCTATCAGAGGCTACATCAGTGTTACTGCTGCCCTATCAGAGGCTACATCAGTGTTAATACTGCCCTATCAGAGACTACATCAGTGTTACTGCTGCCCTATCAGAGGCTACATCAGTGTTAGTGCTGCCCTATCAGAGGCTACATCAGTGTTAATACTGCCCTATCAGAGACTACATCAGTGTTACTGCTGCCCTATCAGAGGCTACATCAGTGTTACTGCTGCCCTATCAGAGGCTACATCAGTGTTAATACTGCCCTATCAGAGACTACATCAGTGTTACTGCTGCCCTATCAGAGGCTACATCAGTGTTAATACTGCCCTATCAGAGACTACATCAGTGTTACTGCTGCCCTATCAGAGGCTACATCAGTGTTAATACTGCCCCATCAGAGACTAAATCTGTACCGGTCACAGAGGTAATAGGAGCGCTTTTCATTACAAGGAGAGCGCGGTCACAGAGGTTTTTCATTATACCATGTGTGAATTCTATTGTTTCATTTTTAATATATATGTTTTTCCATAACAGGACCTTCTCGACAGACCAAGACTGATGGACGACCGAATCTATCAACCTACCAACCAACCTACCTACCAACCAACCAAACTATCAACCAACTAACCTAACAACCAATCAATCAATCAAACAATCTTCCAACCATCCAACCTACCAACCAATCTTTCAACAAACCTACCAATCATCCATCCATCTCACCTGTGACTTCCACGTTAACAGTACAGGTGCTTTTCCCCAGGGGGTTGATGGCGATGCAGGTGTAATTTCCGGAGTGAGACTTGGCCATGTTGGTGATGGTCACTACGGATCTCTCTTCCATGGTGTTGGGGTCGGCTTGGGGGAGCAACCAACCGTACGAGGGGGCAGGGTTACCATTTGCACTACAGTTAAGTGATAGGGTGTCACCCTCCGTGATGCTCATGGAGAAACATCCAGGACTAGTGATCTGAGGCTTGTCTGAGGGGGGGGGGAGATGAAACAAGTTGATTAATGAGAGATAAAGAGAGATGAGAAACAAGTTGATTAATGAGAGATAAAGAGAGATGAGAAACAAGTTGATTAATGAGAGATAAAGAGAGATGAGAAACAAGTTGATTAATGAGAGATAAAGAGAGATGAGAAACAAGTTGATTAATGAGAGATAAAGAGAGATGAGAAACAAGTTGATTAATGAGAGAATTTGAAGTGAAAACAGCATCCGTCAACGTCATGACTCGTCTGGTATCTAACTAACGGTTGTACTAAATGTGTATAGACAGAGAACCAGAAGGACTCACAGTGCACGTTGGTGTTGAGGCGGTTTGAGTCCATTACAGGAGGAGGTTGGGGTCCCTCTGGTCCCAGATCCAACATGGCTGAACACAACAACTGGGCCCCGTCATCATCTCTACCAGGGGTGAAGTCCAGGGTGTAGGTCCCATTCTCTGGTGTCTTGATGTTGTCCTTGGATTTCTGTTGTGTGTCTAATTCTGTCTGTTCACCTGTGGCACTGACTTTGTAGAACGTCACCCTGAGTCTCCCAATAGGAGCGATGTTCTGGACAAGACACTGCAGCAGGTACTGATGCCCCTCAACCATCGGATCAGGGTACTTCCTATAGCTGATGGAGACACTGTCTGGAAGCTCTGTGGAGGAATGGAAACACACAGTGATTAACAGTGCAGAGCCATAGTAAGAGTTACATTCAGAAACACCAGAGAAGATAAGAGAGAGAGATGTCACTCACTATAAACTGTGATGTTTAGCTGTTTCTGACACAGGCCTCCGTCTGTGAAGCAGGTAGGGTTGTTATCCCAGTCAGTCACACTGTCAAATCAAATGAAATATTTAAAGTGTATTTAAAATAAACCAATGAAAATAAAAAAACAGAAGGCAATACAAGCGATGAATAAATGTATAAAATAACAGTAAAACCTCATTAAAGACCATCGAAGCTAAATAACATTAAAGTCAAACTAAAAAGGTGTTGTTCTTTTTTACAAGTTTTAAAAGTCTCAGCTGTGTCTGCCTCTCTTACCCGTCCGCCTTCCAGTTTAGGATCTTCACCTTGTTGTCTGTTAGACCAACGCCTCCCTGGGTGGCTTCCCAGCCCATCTCTACAGGGGTATCTGAGCTGCAGTTAGAGGAGGCTGGGTCTCCATACTTCACCACCAGACTGGCAGGACTGACCACCAGGCACTCAGCATCTGGAAGACCAAGGTCAAGTTAAAACTATATTGTTCTGTCATTGTTGATTTTATTGTTCAAACCAAACAGGACGATATTATTGTCTAATGTTTATCAATCTGTATGTTAATCAACTACATGTTACACTCCATAACCCAGAAGTCGCCACACACACACACGAAGAACAACACACACACCGCACACACTAGTGATGCACGTGTTGACTCATAGGGTCATTAAATTGTGTGTGGCTGAAGGGCGGGTTGAGTGGGTTGAAAAAATAGAAAGTATAGCTTAAAGAAATCTATAAATGTACAATTCTTGTGCAATTTATACAGGCGGCTAAATTGAGGTTTTTCTTTTATTATTTTAGGCTATCTGGTATTTGTGTATAAACCTAAACTTTAGAGCTTAACTGCACGCTCGCCAAATAGCCGAAACGGACAATCGACAAATAATGCTTTTGGCAGCAAAAGTTAACGTCAATCCACGGAGGGCAAAAAGGGACATTGTCGAAGTTTAATAAAATAAGACGAAATGCTGCGAAGGGAAAGATGAAAATAAATAGAAAGGAGAGACAGAAAAGTAACGTTTGGAAAAGAAGTGGTAAACGAGATGATTGGGAGGTAATATATAAATTCGACAGTCACAAGACGGGACTTCAAATAGGGGCTATGGCACATAAAGGGTACTGCAGCCTTCTGTTCAGATGTATTACATGGACATGGGGCTATGACACATCAAGGGAACTGCAGCCTTCTGTTCAGATGTATTACATAGAAATAGGGGCTATGGCACATCAAGGGAACTGCAGCCTTCTGTTCAGATGTATTACATGGACATGGGGCTATGACACATCAAGGGAACTGCAGCCTTCTGTTCAGATGTATTACATGGACATGGGGCTATGACACATCAAGGGAACTGCAGCCTTCTGTTCAGATGTACTATGACATCTGTTGACATGGAAATGGAAATCTGTTGGTAGGTCTATAACTTCTCATTTAGCCATAATATGAACTCTTGCAGAACTAAGCATTTCTTGCAGTAAAATGATACACAAAATGTGGACTTGGGAACAGGAGCGGAGAACTATGAATTCTTTATTTCTGCCTACTTGAGAGAATACAACGCTCCGTTAGATACCATCTGTAGATGTGCCGTCTTCATCATTAAACATCATAAAACCTGATAGTATTTCAACCACATAAAAGCCGAACTGCAATCTCATCAGAAACATAATGGGTTTCATTTTCACAGCTTTCTTTCTCCTTTACAACCGGTCAAATTGATGTCATTTGGACATTTTGCACAGACAATCTTTTCCGTTTTTATTTTTGTTGCGTCATTGTATTTTCTCGCCGGTCCCTAAACGTCTTCGCTCTGCGTAAGATGACAGAGAGAACTTTACGGATGTCAACTAGATTGAAGCGTTCATTCTATCGATCTATTACATTATTACGTTGATCAAGGGTTTATGTAGTATTCTAGGTCAACATATAATGACGAAGGAGAAGCTACATGCATCTAATTATAGAATAGTCGACTAACAAATAGCCTACCAAAATGTAGGAAATTATCATTTATATCTAAATCAGGTTTATAAAAAAAAACTACTCCCCCTGTCAAAAAAAATCGTTCCGCTCTCTTTGACTGTAGCCTATTGCATATTTTCTATATTTGCGGGTTAGGGTTGGGTGCGGCCCTCAGATTTTCACTTTATCACATCTAGTCGGGTTGTTGTGGATGGGTTATTAGCAATTCTGGGCGGGTGCGGTTGAACAAACAGCTGACCTGCGCACCACTAACACGTACACACACTTGGAATTTAATACGTAATTGAACCATGGCAGGAGGGAGGATGTATTCCTAAAGAATTCAACCATTCACTGTCAGTCATTAGTTATCTAAAATACTTGAAATCAAATGCACAGTACCAACATTTATTTAAGGAAACAAAACAGAAAAAAGACCTAAACTATTAAACTCAACTCCGCACTTGTCACAGAGTTGTGGAATTAGACAGAAGTCTAACTTACCGGTGAAGTCACAATACAGAGACAATGATGAAATAAGTAGACCAATTAAAATCTCCATTTTCCATCTAACTAACAACGAACGTCCCTCGGTGAAGTATTCCGCTATTCTGTTAGACGAGCTGAAGAAGAAATGCGCTGGTTCTGCTTTGCAGAAGTGAAAGTATTCTAGACTGGAAAACGCCCCAACGACCCCTCCTCTTCCTCCTCTCTCTCTCTCTCTGAGTCTTCTATTATCTACAGCAGTTGTATTCATAGTTGGGGTCACGAACTCGAGGGAGAACTGCAGTGCACTCGCCCAAAGCATAAATAAGAGTATAGATTATTGTATGGGACAATAGGAGAGGATAGAGGGCAGGGGTGGAGAGGAAGAGGGTATAGGCAGGAGGGCAGATATCAAACAGTCAACCAACATCTGCATTGTCACACACATAAATCTGTCATTGACACTGGTGTCCAATCTATGAGAGAGAGAGAGAGAGAGAGAGAGAGAGAGAGAGAGAGAGAGAGAGAGAGAGAGAGAGAGAGAGAGAGAGAGAGAGAGAGAGAGAGAGAGAGAGAAGAGAGAGAGAGAGAGAGAGAGAGAGAGAGAGAGAGAGAGAGAGAGAGAGAGAGAGAGAGAGAGAGAGAGAGAGAGAGAGAGAGAGAGAGAGAGAGAGAGAGAGAGAGAGAGAGAGAGAGAGAGAGAGAGAGAGAGAGAGAGAGAGAGAGAGAGAGAGAGAGAGAGAGAGAGAGTGTTGTTTAGGTTAGAGGTGTCTTTCATCAAACAGTGACCTAGATCAGGACAGTAGTGGATGGATCAGACATCAGACATGGATCAGACATAAGGAAGTGGATGGCTGCAAACTTTCTACTTTTAAACTCGGACAAAACAGAGATGCTTGTTCTAGGTCCCAAGAAACAAAGAGATCTTCTGTTGAATCTGACAATTAATCTTAATGGTTGTACAGTCGTCTCAAATAAAACTGTGAAGGACCTCGGCATTACTCTGGACCCTCTTCTCTCTTTTGAAGAACATATCAAGACCATTTCAAGGACAGCTTTTTTCCATCTACGTAACATTGCAAAAATCAGAAACTTTCTGGCCAAAAATGATGCAGAAAAATTAATCCATGCTTTTGTCACTTCTAGGTTAGACTACTGCAATGCTCTACTTTCCGGCTACCCGGATAAAGCACTAAATAAACTTCAGTTGGTGCTAAATACGGCTGCTAGAATCCTGACTAGAACCAAAAAATGTGATCATATTACTCCAGTGCTAGCCTCCCTACACTGGCTTCCTGTCAAAGCAAGGGCTGATTTCAAGGTTTTACTGCTAACCTACAAAGCATTACATGGGCTTGCTCCTACCCATCTCTCTGATTTGGTCCTGCCATACATACCTACATGTTCGCTATGGTCACAAGACGTAGGCCTCCTAATTGTCCCTAGAATTTCTAAGCAAACAGCTGGAGGCAGGGCTTTCTCCTATAGAGCTCCATTTTTATGGAACGGTCTGCCTACCCATGTCAGAGACGCAAACTCGGTCTCAACCTTTAAGTCTTTACTGAAGACTCATCTCTTCAGTGGGTCATATGATTGAGTATAGTCTGGCCCAGGAGTGGGAAGGTGAACGGAAAGGATCTGGAGCAACGAACCGCCCTTGCTGTCTCTGCCTGGCCGGTTCCCCTCTTTCCACTGGGATTCTCTGCCTGTAACCCTATTACAGGGGCTGAGTCACTGGCTTACTGGGGCCCTCTCATGCCGTCCCTGGAAGGGGTGCGTCACCTGAGTGGGTTGATTCACTGATGTGGTCATCCTGTCTGGGTTGGCGCCCCCCCTTGGGTTGTGCCATGGCGGAGATCTTTGTGGGCTATACACAGCCTTGTCTCAGGATGGTAAGTTGGTGGTTGAAGATATCCCTCTAGTGGTGTGGGGGCTGTGCTTTGGCAAAGTGGGTGGGGTTATATCCTTCCTGTTTGGCCCTGTCCGGGGGTGTCCTCGGATGGGGCCACAGTGTCTCCTGACCCCTCCTGTCTCAGCCTCCAGTATTTATGCTGCAGTAGTTTGTGTCGGGGTGCTGGGGTCAGTTTGTTATATATATCTGGAGTACTTCTCCTGTCCTATTCGGTGTCCTGTGTGAATCTAAGTGTGCGTTCTCTAATTCTCTCCTTCTCTCTTTCTTTCTCTCTCTCGGAGGACCTGAGCCCTAGGACCATGCCCCAGGACTACCTGACATGATGACTCCTTGCTGTCCCCAGTCCACCTGGCCGTGCTGCTGCTCCAGTTTCAACTGACCTGAGCCCTAGGACCATGCCCCAGGACTACCTGACATGATGACTCCTTGCTGTCCCCAGTCCACCTGGCCGTGCTGCTGCTCCAGTTTCAACTGACCTGAGCCCTAGGACCATGCCCCAGGACTACCTGACATGATGACTCCTTGCTGTCCCCAGTCCACCTGACCGTGCTGCTGCTCCAGTTTCAACTGACCTGAGCCCTAGGACCATGCCCCAGGACTACCTGACATGATGACTCCTTGCTGTCCCCAGTCCACCTGACCGTGCTGCTGCTCCAGTTTCAACTGACCTGAGCCCTAGGACCATGCCCCAGGACTACCTGACATGATGACTCCTTGCTGTCCCCAGTCCATCTGACCGTGCTGCTGCTCCAGTTTCAACTGTTCTGCCTTATTATTATACGACCATGCTGGTAATTTATGAACATTTGAACATCTTGGCCATGTTCTGTTATAATCTCCACCCGGCACAGCCAGAAGAGGACTGGCCACCCCACATAGCCTGGTTCCTCTCTAGGTTTCTTCCTAGGTTTTGGCCTTTCTAGGGAGTTTTTCCTAGCCACCGTGCTTCTACACCTGCGTTGCTTGCTGTTTGGGGTTTTAGGCTGGGTTTCTGTACAGCACTTTGAGACATCAGCTGATGTAAGAAGGGCTATATAAATACATTTGATTTGATTTAGTGTATAATGGAGTGTTGTTTAGGTTAGAGGTGTCTTTCATCAAACAGAACCAGAATGAAAGAATCATTGGTGTTTCTCACTCTGAAACCCCTGAAAAACACATTCTATTGATATATTCTCATATTCCCTGATCAATTAAGTTCACGGTGTATCCATGGTAACGGTCATGTTTGTCCAGTCGCCGGGGAGCTAAACAGAGGAAGTGAATCTGCACGGCAGGAAGTTGATTATAGATCCGACAGAGAGAAAGAAAATATGCAGTCTTCCTGACAGACTTACAATGGCTTTGAGCAAGAAATGGAACATCCCGAACCAAGGTGCATTTAGTGGCAGCGAGCCTTATAGACAAGGCCATGGTGCATTTAGTGGCAGCGAGCCTTATAGACAAGGCCAAGGTGCATTTAGTGGCAGCGAGCCTTATAGACAAGGCCAAGGTGCATTTAGTGGCAGCGAGCCTTATAGACGAGGCCAAGGTGCATTTAGTGGCAGCGAGCCTTATAGACAAGGCCAAGGTGCATTTAGTGGCAGCGAGCCTTATAGACAAGGCCAAGGTGCATTTAGTGGCAGCGAGCCTTATAGACAAGGCCAAGGTGCATTTAGTGGCAGCGAGCCTTATAGACAAGGCCAAGGTGCATTTAGTGGCAGCGAGCTTTATAGACAAGGCCAAGGTGCATTTAGTGGCAGCGAGCTTTATAGACAAGGCCAAGGTGCATTTAGTGGCAGCGAGCCTTATAGACAAGGCCAAGGTGCATTTAGTGGCAGCGAGCCTTATAGACCAAGCTAAAGAATTTTTTTTATTAAATTTTTTTATTTTTTTATTTAACCAGGTAGGCTAGTTGAGAACAAGTTCTCATTTGCAACTGCGACCTGGCCAAGATAAAGCATAGCAGTGTGAGCAGACAACAAAGAGTTACACATGGAGTAAACAATTAACAAGTCAATAACACAGTAGAAAACAAAGGGGGAGTCTATATACAATGTGTGCAGAAGGCATGAGGAGGTAGGCGAATAATTACAATTTTGCAGATTAACACTGGGGAATGATCAGATGGTCATGTACAGGTAGAGATATTGGTGTGCAGAAGAGCAGAAAAGTAAATAAATAAAAACAGTATGGGGATGAGGTAGGTGAAAAAGGGTGGGCTATTTACCAATAGACTATGTACAGCTGCAGCGATCGGTTAGCTGCTCAGATAGCTGATGTTTGAAGTTGGTGAGGGAGATAAAAGTCTCCAACTTCAGCGATTTTTGCAATTCGTTCCAGTCACAGGCAGCAGAGTACTGGAACGAAAGGCGGCCAAATGAGGTGTTGGCTTTAGGGATGATCAGTGAGATACACCTGCTGGAGCGCGTGCTACGGATGGGTGTTGCCATCGTGACCAGTGAGCTGAGATAAGGCGGAGCTTTACCTAGCATGGACTTGTAGATGACCTGGAGCCAGTGGGTCTGGCGACGAATATGTAGCGAGGGCCAGCCGACTAGAGCATACAAGTCGCAGTGGTGGATGGTATAAGGTGCTTTAGTGACAAAACGGATGGCACTGTGATAAACTGCATCCAGTTTGCTGAGTAGAGTGTTGGAAGCCATTTTGTAGATGACATCGCCGAAGTCGAGGATCGGTAGGATAGTCAGTTTTACTAGGGTAAGCTTGGCGGCGTGAGTGAAGGAGGCTTTGTTGCGGAATAGAAAGCCGACTCTTGATTTGATTTTCGATTGGAGATGTTTGATATGAGTCTGGAAGGAGAGTTTGCAGTCTAGCCAGACACCTAGGTACTTATAGACGTCCACATATTCTAGGTCGGAACCATCCAGGGTGGTGATGCTAGTCGGGCATGCGGGTGCAGGCAGCGACCGGTTGAAAAGCATGCATTTGGTTTTACTAGCGTTTAAGAGCAGTTGGAGGCCACGGAAGGAGTGTTGTATGGCATTGAAGCTTGTTTGGAGGTTAGATAGCACAGTGTCCAAAGACGGGCCGAAAGTATATAGAATGGTGTCGTCTGCGTAGAGGTGGATCAGGGAATCGCCCGCAGCAAGAGCAACATCATTGATATACACAGAGAAATACACAATACATCCAGCTTATAGATAAAACACTCAAAATGAAGTCTTTCGAACAGACTTACAAAGAGGATTACATGTCACAGACACAATACATTGACTGTCAGGAGTTAAATGGACTTGACATGTGGAAAGGCATTGTGGGAAGGTTTAGAAAACTAAGACAGGAACACAGTTGTGTACTGTGAAGTTAACGTGAACGTGCTTCATATTATAACAGAAGGAGGCCGATATATCCTCATGTGTGTGTTCTGATGTAGCCTACATTGATTTATTTTATTTGAAGTTATATTCTGATATTGTGATATTTGTTCTACTGTTACATTGATGTGTTGTAAGGCCCACAGCTGAGTGTGTGTTCATGTGCATATGGCCCTTGTTCTACAGTGATTTGTTGTAAGGCCCACAGCTGAGTGTGTGTTCTGCTGTAGTCTACATTGATTGAAGTTATATTCTGATATTGCGATATTTGTCCTTCTGTTACATTGATGTGTTGTAAGGCCCACAGCTGAGTGTGTGTTCATGTGCATATGGCCCTTGTTCTGCAATAACGTCTAAACATGTTGCTCAACATTGATGTTGTTAGTAATTTGGTATGTAGACGGACGAGTCGGTCAAGGATCGATTCAGACAAGGTGGTAAATTGTATGACAAGCTACAGTTTATTCAGAGTGAAGATATCTAGAACAGCGTAATTACGGCTCTCCCGCTGGTTCGTACGGAAGCGCAGACGAAGAAGAGGCCGTTACAATCAGTACACCGCTATTATATAGAAAAGAAAGTAGGTTGATTCTGGAAGATCGGATCTTTGGATTGGTTCAGCTGGGGTGTAGTCTGTAGTCTTCCGCCATTGGCTCAGTAGTCTGTCCGTCATCGTAGAATCCTCTTCGGGCATTCAACGTTCAGCTACAACGGAGATCATGTGTGTGTGCGCTGGTTTTGGCCATTAGTGTAATGCGGGAGCTATCCTGTAGGGGACCCCACAGGCTCAACTCTGAGTTGTAGCCCTTTATCAACAATAGTTTGGTCACCTACATAAGAATTAGCATTTCTCTACAAAACCCTCTCTTCACGTCTCACCAGAGACGTGACACAACCTAACTGGATCCAGACACAAAGAGAAACTTCTCCCAATAGGACTATGAAATAAGGCACGGTTTAAACAGAATAGATATATATGTATTACATCATGTTCTCCATTCAATCCCACTATGTACTAAGTTGGCTACCAGCCACCTAGGAACTTACAACCCTCATTTTACAGAGCGGAGAACAACAGCTCAAAATAAAAGTAAAATGCTTGTCTACATAAGCCAACTTTTTTCCCGCAGGAAAAAGTTGTGATTCCCTCTCTTCACATCTCCAAAGAGATGTGACTTAAACTAGGCAAGTCAGGCGGAATGATCCACTTGCATAACACATACATACATCCCCATAAGGCAACAGCAGATATAATGTAAACCTAAATAGGCACTCTCCTCCTCATCCTCGAATTCATGTAGGTCTTTATCCAGCAGAGGAAACATCTGGGAAGGGGAGGAAGGGTCAATGGCTTTAGAGATAACCCTAGTGGCAAGGGGACGGATGCATGGAATGCAACAGCATCCACAGAGAACTAAAATGGCAGCGAACACCGAAATGGACACCAAAATGGAGGACACCAGGGTTTTATATTTACCAAACGCACTCATCCAGGAGTCCCCACATAGAGGTATCCATCCCAGAATGAGATTTCATTTTACCATTAAGCGTCCTCAAACCTTCTAGGGCCATGGTCAAGCTACCATCGGAGGCTGTGTTACTAGGGATGAAAGTGCAACACTGTTCACCAAACATAGTACAAGCTCCACCTTTCTCCGCCAGTAGCATATCTACTGCAATGCGATTCTGGAATGTCATAAGAGAAGTTGCAGCCAGGCTCTCATGCTCCATACCGTTATCACGCACCTGGCTCCTGTTATCTAACAAAAAAATGCTTGTTCTCGCAACCCCACGCTCTGAATGTGCCCTCCCTTCTGTATTTTTCCAGCATGAGAAAGTCCCCTGGCCCTGACTCTTTTAACAATGTTTCAAGTCAGCTATGTTGCATAACACTTGCATACATCAACACAAGCCAACAGCAGATAATATTCAATCATATATATGGTAATGGCTATAATGTAAAACACAGGAACCAATAATCCCTCTTTTTCACACCCCCCAGGGTGTGAACAAAAACTCAGCAATGAATCATATAACAGTCACAGAGTTTAAAATACCTTCATGTCAAAAGAGAACAGCTCATTCAAAAACAGCACATTAAAAAAAAAATTGTGTGAAATTTAAGTCCCCCTTTTGACACCCACAAGGGTGTCACTTAGCAAAAACAGGATAACACTTTATTGTTTATTGACATGTAAGATACCGGATAAAACTTTGGTCATGGAAAACAGAGTAAAACAAAGCAAAGCATTATTATAAACCATCTGGTCCTCTCAGCTACTCCTATCCTGCACCAGTTGGGCTTCATGCCACCCAGGGACTCAAAACCTTCACAACAGGGAGAACAAACATACTGGAAAGAAAACCCATCATAAAGATGTATAACAAGGAACTGTGGTGGTGTAAGATTTATTCTACTACCTCGCCCACAGCATACCATGGGTCATCCTCAGTCAGTCTCATCCTCCCCTGAAAGCATGCTTCAGTATCAGCATCTCCAACTGGAGCATCAAGCAAAGGCATCATCATGCCTGAAGCCTTCACCACATCTGTAACAGACTTCTTAAAACACGGTATGATGCAAGCAGCACAACACGTCAAATAACAAAAATTAGGGTCAGAAATCCAGTAACCACCATTCTAGTTTACTTACCAAAACCAGGCTCCCATTCAAGAGAACAGGCCAGACTCCTCCACCCCCGCCATGGTCCTCATCTCAGCAGATAGTGCATCAAGCCCACTAAGGGCCTTAGATATACTACTATCTGGACTGGTGTTATTAGGAATATACGTGCAACATTGTTCACCGTACATCTTGCATACGCCCCCCTGACTGGCAAGAAGCATATCCAAAGCAAGTCTATTCTGTCTGGCAACCCTAGATGTGGCCTCAAACTGTTCAGACATACCAGTGAGTGCATCACGGGGGTAATTAACAAAACGCTGTTGATCATAGTAGATGTAATGAATCCATGCAGTCTGTCTTGCATCCACTATGGCTGGACCTATAATCCATCATTCCTGCCCAAGGCCTGAAGCTCATGAGGAACCCCCACCGGCACTCCCAAAAGGTTAGTGTGTATGTCAACTACATCCTCTGTCCATGGAGCACTACTTCTATGTCTCCCATGGGATGGAATGTTTTCCGGTCCCCTGGATACAGAACCCAACAACTGTTCAGCAGTAACATCAACAATGGTCAGTGGAATTATCAAACTGGTCAGAGCACACGTACCTTGCCAGTCTCCTCTAAGAATGGGTCTCAGCACTCTTTTGGGTCCACAGATCCACCACACATCAGCCAGACCACTAGTTTGGTTTAGGCCTGTAACTGGCCAAGTGGAATTAATGGTTATGTTACTACTGCAATCAGCTTCAGGCAATCTCCCATAATCAATGCCATTACCTGTACCCGTGATGCAACTGTAATTGCCCCCATATGCCTCAACACCCCAAGGGGCCCGATGAGGAGGTACTGTAGGAAACACAAGGCTCAAAGAGGAACAGAGAGTTGAATTGGCCTCAACCAGGTATAAACCTCTCAGAATACACAACCACCCCTCTCCTTCTCCTATAGCAAATGGGTGTGTAGCCAGAACAGGTCCATCATGACCAATGTTTCATGTAACTCATGTAGTCCTTTCTTTTCAGGGTCTTAACTGTACCTCATAAGAAAGCCACAAATTGTCCCTACCAATAACACCAGTCTCAGTGCCTAATTGATCAATAGCTGAATAGTCTAACATTAATTACCTGAATGGGATTTTTTAATACAGTGGTGGCAGGTTCGGTCCAGGGGTGGTAGAGGAGTGTGTCTGGCCCTGGTTCATCTGGGACCTCTGGTTTTGGCAGCACCTTAATAGAAAACACACCCATCGTGTCTGTCCCGGTCCTTTGTAGTCCGAGGGTGTAAGTGCCTGCATCAGAGAGCTTAATAGTTTTGATGGTTAGCAAGATTTCATCACCTTTACAAAGTTCAACAGTGCTCCCAGGTTTTCCCATATCATGAAAAACCTATCCACCTTTGTGGGATCCCCTATGCTATAAGGATACCCTCTCTTCCAATCCCAGAACTGTCCCAAGTCGGTTATCCTGTAATCCCCATACGGACACCCTCCCAATTTAATATAATTTCATTTATAATTTTCGTCCACTTGTTCTGTAGACATACATTCAGCATTCCACGGGTCAGAACCTGGAATCCGCTGGTACATCACCATCTATTTCCATCGATTTCTCCAGAGTCCTGGAAATAAGGCCTCAGACAGGGAGTTAGACAACAGCCCCATAAAACTAAAACAGTCACACAGGTGAATGTAGCCCACAATACAGTGATCATAATATTTTGCCCATTTTCTAAACATATTATCAAACCCAATTAATCAGAAGTATCCACCCCAGTGTTTTCTGTCAACCCGTGAGCCAGGGTGGTCAAACCAGCTGAGGCTTCAGGTACTGATTCATCCGGAGCTGTGTTATTTGGGATGTCACCCACGATAAGACAGCTCAGACAAACAGCTTCCATGTGAAGCCCCACCCTTTCCCCGAGAACACATCACTTAGCAAGAGCCAGACACATCTTCACTTCTATGAACAAAAACAGGGGTGACAGGACAGGGAGGATTTTCTTCATTCGAGAGATGGCCCCCGGAATTCTGTTAATTCCAGTTCTCCTCTCGAACACTGTTTATTGTTCGATAGTGTCAGTGTGTCTTACCCTCCCACCGTGCGATATGAATCCGGGTAGCTCTTTCAGCTAGCTGCCACCAGGAGACCTTGGTATGGTCCCCCCAACAAGCCTCTGGGACTGGATTGAGTGACTTCACCTGCAGTTCACCTATAATGCATAAAATGCTGGACATACAGGCTTGGTTAACAAACAGTTTCTCATCTTTTATCTGATTCTATCTTTAACTTCTATGCCCATTTGTTAGCTACATTTAAAAAAATATTCGTTTATCCAATAGGCCCCATCCTATCCTAGACCACAATTTACCTATCCCCCTTTTGATACCTGGCTTTGCCCAGGTAACAACTTTACCTACTCTAAATAATGACTTAGGTAAGATTAGTATATTATCCTTTTGTTCTGACATTATCATGTAGGAGCGCCCCTTTAAATTTCCCACATGTCCAATTCTCCCTTTTGTCTCCACTCAGTGACTGTTATCTACACACTCCGTTATCCTTGCTCATCCTGGCTCCCTTCTAAAACTTCTCCTCTCTGCTCTCCAACCGTCAAGGTCTCTGCAGTGCGGGGGAGGGCTCATCTGTCTGCCTTTTCCCATGTTTCCACATTTTAACTAAATGTCTCACTGTTTGGCTTTATCTAAACTCATGGATTTTTAGAAAAACATGTCTATGGTGGCAATTTCTAAAGTCTTTATATAGGTTAAGTAAACTCCACTATAATTAAGTTACCTTAAAAAACAAATTAAATTTAAAAAAAAATTATTCTATTTTTTATTTTTATTTTTTTAAACAGTATTACCCATGACCACAAATGTATTATTCAAATGGCACCCCCTTGTGGCTGATCAGACCACCCGAGAGAGCCATGAAATCCGGTCACGGGTTACACCATCCCCCCACATTCGTGTTCCATACCATAGACATATTAAAGAACCCTTTATCCTTAAAATAAAATAAAAATCACTTGTGTAATTAAAACTCATAAAATAAAAAACTCATAAAGGTTCCATATGTGAGCGTGCCTCTTTAAAATATCATGTCTCTGGGAACATGGAAATCCCCTTAACCCAAACATTTACTACAAAAAAACAAAACCTAATAATTATGATAATCCCCTCAAACTCAAATAATTTGTCTCGATGTTTCATGTCTTATTCGTGTTTCTCCAAATTGTCTCCCCAAAATACTTCTTAAATACCCAGCCATTAGACAGACACACACAACTGTGATAAATGTGCACTGTCCCTTTAACATAAAAACCTCAGCCTGCAATCCACTCTGCGGGCCTTTCATTGTTCTCCATAATGAAAACAGATTCTAATGTTAGTATACCTTGACCTCCTGTTTAATTTCAATGATGTTATCTGAACAATCAAACCAAAATCAATACCCGGGAAGTACTTGTGTAAATGAATTAAAATAACTAAATAATTTGGTTAGAACACCACTCCCGTCTTACATTGACCACACCCTTCGCCCCGTACCTAGTGTACAGCTTATCTATTACTCAGTGGCTCAATTAATGTTTAACGTAAGTATGTTCAGATGTTGATTATGTAATTCTACAACATTAGTATAGTTCAAACCTCATAATATAAATCCGCAAAAAGAATTTTGCGTTAATAGAGTTTAACACTCTTTCCAACAGTCATGCACCCCCCTCAATATTCTATGATATAACTCTCATCAGCAAGCCTGCGACTTTTTCAACATTCTCACCGGTTCCAGCTCCAACTGAAACACCTCATGTACCACACTCGCTTTGTCCCCGACCTCATTCATATCGATATTAGTCCCCGACTGAATATCAAGCGTGTTTCATGCACAGGATTTGATTCTTACAAATCTTCATTTACGCCAGTAAGCAGACCAGTGGGAGACGCAATGGCCCCGCCTTCTGTTCATTCTCTGTTTGGTCCCTTGGTTCTTAAATACATGGCTTTTATTTCTTTCAACTTCCTTGTCTCTGGCCTCCTGCTACGTCCCTCTCAACTCACGTTCCATTGTTTTCAGCTGGGCCCCTGTTGGCGGCCACCCCCCTAGATAACCTGCTTGTGTCCATCTTAACTTCAATCCCTCCCAAACTTTCTTTATAGGCGTCCATCGTTCCTTTCCCCCTGATCTATATTCAATTTTTTGTTCTAGGAACTCATTAAACCTAATTTAATCGTAGTTTTAATCGAAATTCTCTCCTTCTATCTGAATATAGTTAGCATATACTTCGCCCGACGTTGATTAGTACCCACGATGTATTCGAAGAGACACTATTGCTCGTGCTCTGCCTTATCTCAGAGCTTCTCCTTCGTATATTCAGGTTGAGAAAAACCGCATGGGTTTGTATAGCATTATGGAGCGCACAACCAAGGGATCTATTCGACTATTTAGTCTCAATATTTACATATTATATTCAGATATTATTTCAATTATACATCAGTCATTTCATTCCTGATTATACATTTATACATGTACCTATTAACATAGGTACATACAATATAGAAGTTTCGGATTTATCCAATATCCCTTATTATAATTCTCTCTCTCTCCCTCTATCTAACCACCAACAATCTTAATGGAAACAATTACAACCACATTGCATTTTAACATAACATAACATAAACAGTTACAAATAGACAAAACAAGACAAAACAGCACGTTATATCTCTGACCCCTGAAAGCCGATCCTTATCAGTGAATTTCTATCAGACTGAGCCGTACCGGACCACAGGATAAAATTACAACTTATCCCCATCGGCGCCAGATTTGAAGAATAGTAATTAGCTATCCCCTACTGATCTCTATTCCTGATCCCTATCGAGCTGACCCCTATCAGAATTATTACACATGTCCGACCCCTATCGGTGAATCTCTATCAGACTGAGCCGTACCGGGTCACGGGATAAAATTACAATTTATCCCCTTCGGTGCCAGATTTGAAGAATAGTAATTAGCTATCCCCTACTGATCTCTATTCCCGACCCCTATCGGAACTAACACACATGTCCGACCCCTATCGGTGAATCTCTATCAGACTGAGCCGTACCGGGCCACAGGATAAAATTACAATTTATCCCCCTCGGTGCCAGATTTGAAGAATAGTAATTAGCTATCCCCTACTGATCTCTATTCCCGACCCCTATCGGAACTAACACACATGTCCGACCCCTATCGGTGAATCTCTATCAGACTGAGCCGTACCGGGCCACAGGATAAAATTACAATTTATCCCCCTCGGTGCCAGATTTGAAGAATAGTAATTAGCTATCCCCTACTGATCTCTATTCCCGACCCCTATCGGAACTAACACACATGTCCGACCCCTATCGGTGAATCTCTATCAGACTGAGCCGTACCGGGCCACAGGATAAAATTACAATTTATCCCCCTCGGTGCCAGATTTGAAGAATAGTAATTAGCTATCCCCTACTGATCTCTATTCCCGACCCCTATCGGAACTAACAAAGACAAAACAGTGATCACTCATCATTGAAAGCTAGCAGACTGTGCTGACCGGACTGATATCTCATCAATGATTTAAATCACACCGGCCGTCGCCGGTTCGTTACTACATATGTTCACATACACTGTTATTTCGACTCGTCAGCAAATTATAAATTTACACAAGAATTCATACTTACTCGGAAAAACTGATAAAAATTTGGACAGACTATTCGACAATATGCAAAGTTTGATTTAACAGGCTTTTGCTTACCTTATTTTTATATGGTGCACCTTGAAATCAGTTTTCCGAGTTGAGCAGAATTGTTGCCCTCCCCCGAAAGTCTTCACCCGTCTTTCTTATTTATTTAATGAATCGTCCTTTCCCCAACTCGCCTTCTCCACACCCAAATCAACTCACTTCGACTGGATCGTTAGTAAACCATCCTCTGCTACCATTTCTGTTAGTAATTTGGTATGTAGACGGACGAGTCGGTCAAGGATCGATTCAGACAAGGTGGTAAATTGTATGACAAGCTACAGTTTATTCAGAGTGAAGATATCTAGAACAGCGTAATTACGGCTCTCCCGCTGGTTCGTACGGAAGCGCAGACGAAGAAGAGGCCGTTACAATCAGTACACCGCTATTATATAGAAAAGAAAGTAGGTTGATTCTGGAAGATCGGATCTTTGGATTGGTTCAGCTGGGGTGTAGTCTGTAGTCTTCCGCCATTGGCTCAGTAGTCTGTCCGTCATCGTAGAATCCTCTTCGGGCATTCAACGTTCAGCTACAACGGAGATCATGTGTGTGTGCGCTGGTTTTGGCCATTAGTGTAATGCGGGAGCTATCCTGTAGGGGACCCCACAGGCTCAACTCTGAGTTGTAGCCCTTTATCAACAATAGTTTGGTCACCTACATAAGAATTAGCATTTCTCTACAATGTCTTGAAAATTAGGCCATAAGAAATTCAGACTTGTTTAAGCCCCACAGCTAAACTCCAGTAGGTTGGCATACTATAGGCCCCTCAAACTCAACTCTGGACCTTGAAGCCAGTTCCACCGTACTTAAAAAAAAAATGGTTCCCTTCTAATCAGGGAATGATTTACACCTGGGACACCTGGTGTGTGCAATCAATTATCAGGCAGAACAGAAAACCAGCAGGCTCCGGGCCTCGTAGGGTTAGAGTTGACTACCCCTGGTATAGGCTATGTGTATGACGGGTGTTCAGTAGTGACGTCTAAACTGGTCTGAAGGAATCATCACCTTGAAGAGCGTTGTCCGTTTCACCACCATATATAGTAGGCTACTTGGCTGTTTACTCTGCTGCGCTGCTACTTTGTGATTGACACTTTTTTTTCTCATGCGTTCCGGTACCTCAAGCACCCCGGATATCCCCCCGGATATCCCCCCCTGTAAGCTATTGTAAGAGAGATAAAAAAATAAAAAAATTAAAAGTCAGAGAGATAAAGGATAGAGGGTAAGAGAGAGAAAGAGTAAGTACATCAAATTCTGCCATTCATTCGTGTCACAATATCGTGATAAAATGTTCTCTGTCTTGAAAATAGAACCCTAACATTCTCTTTGGTATCACGTGATTTTACGTCAGTCTCATTAAGACTACAGAACTGGCAACGTACACGTTTCATCTTTATTGTCAACATACCAGACAATTTGGCGTTGACACTTCCTCCCACTGGTGTTCACACGGAGCGATTTTTAAGGCCACGCCTCCTACAAGTCACACCCCCAAACATTATATCGTATCAGTTAGAAAACAAAACAAACAGGCAACTTCTGCGCACTTGGCTGCTGCCATAGTTACATTGGCAGTGCCAGTCCAATAAGGTTTGAGGTCATCAGCCACTGATACGTCAACGTATTTTCTCCGGTTACTTTGATTGGACTGATGTGTGTTCATTCCATCGTCTACTACGCCTTCTAGCTAGCTAGCTGAAAAGTTATCATGTCGACTTTATATCTAATCAGGCAGGTTCAGAGCGTTTTTTGTTGTTGCTATGTACCACTACTCTAACAATGTAGAAGTATTGTAGACCCATGCTGAATCTGACTTGGGGAAGTAGTATATAAGCTGATCATAAGCAAATATGAACCAAACATTGTAATGTTTGAGTGTGAAGTTGTTTCAATGCATAATAGCTTTTTTTTTATTGAGGTTGAACACCAGAACACCAGAACTCCAGAACACCAGAACTCCAGAACACCAGAACTCCAGAACAGGGCCTCATCATCAGCACTACTAAGGATGAAGTCCTCCAGAAACAGCTGCCGTCACTATAAACTGTAATGTCCAGCTGTTTCTGACACTGGCCTCCCTCTGTGAAGCACGAAGGTTTGATCTTCCTGTCAGTCACAATCAAATCATCACCAAGACGAGGGAAGAAGTCCTCAGAAAAAGCTGTCACCCCCCCCCCCCCCCCCAAATGAAATGGCTGTTTGTGTGTATAGTTGTCTGTTCAACACTCTTGGCGCCTGTAGAAGGTCACAGTGAGGCTGTCAATGAGAGCAGTACCTTGGTCACCACTGTAGCTGGTCCTGATCCCCCTCAACTCCATGGTCACCACACTGTAGCTGGTCCTGATCCCCCTCAACTCCATGGTCACCACTGTAGCTGGTCCTGATCCCCCTCAACTCCATGGTCACCCCACTGTAGCTGGTCCTGATCCCCCTCAACTCAAATCAAATCAAATCAAATTTATTTATATAGCCCTTCGTACATCAGCTGATATCTCAAAGTGCTGTACAGAAACCCAGCCTAAAACCCCAAACAGCAAGCAATGCAGGTGTAGAAGCACGGTGGCTAGGAAAAACTCCCTAGAAAGGCCAATACCTAGGAAGAAACCTAGAGAGGAACCAGGCTATGTGGGGTGGCCAGTCCTCTTCTGGCTGTGCCGGGTGGAGATTATAACAGAACATGGCCAAGATGTTCAAATGTTCATAAATGACCAGCATGGTCGAATAATAATAAGGCAGAACAGTTGAAACTAGAGCAGCAGCACAGTCAGGTGGAAGTTGAAACTGGAGCAGCAGCATGGCCAGGTGGACTGGGGACAGCAAGGAGTCATCATGTCAGGTAGTCCTGGGGCATGGTCCTAGGGCTCAGGTCCTCCGAGAGAGAGAAAGAAAGAGAGAAGGAGAGAATTAGAGAACGCACACTTAGATTCACACAGGACACCGAATAGGACAGGAGAAGTACTCCAGATATAACAAACTGACCCCAGCCCCCCGACACATAAACTACTGCAGCATAAATACTGGAGGCTGAGACTCCATGGTCACCCCACTGTAGCTGGTCCTGATCCCCCTCAACTCCATGGTCACCCCACTGTAGCTGGTCCTGATCCCCCCAACTCCATGGTCACCACACTGTAGCTGGTCCTGATCCCCCTCAACTCCATGGTCACCCCACTGTAGCTGGTCCTGATCCCCCTCAACTCCATGGTCACCACACTGTAGCTGGTCCTGATCCCCCTCAACTCCATGGTTACCCCACTGTAGCTGGTCCTGATCCCCCTCAACTCCATGGTCACCACACTGTAGCTGGTCCTGATCCCCCTCAACTCCATGGTCATCACACTAGCTGGTCCTGATCCCCCTCAACTCCATGGTCACCACACTAGCTGGTCCTGATCCCCGTCAACTCCATGGTCACCACACTGTAGCTGGTCCTGATCCCCCTCAACTCCATGGTCACCACACTGTAGCTGGTCCTGATCCCCCTCAACTCCATGGTCACCACACTAGCTGGTCCTGATCCCCCTCAACTCCATGGTCACCACACTGTAGCTGGTCCTGATCCCCCTCAACTCCATGGTCACCACACTGTAGCTGGTCCTGATCCCCCTCAACTCCATGGTCACCACACTGTAGCTGGTCCTGATCCCCCTCAACCATTAGACCAGAGGGTGGAGGCTGCAGCAAATAGCTGATGGACACACAGTCTGAAAGCTCTGTGGAGGAATGGAAACACACACACACTGATTAAACAGTGCAGAGTCATACTGCAGTATACATTCAGAAACACCAGTGAAGGGGCCTCCCGAGTGGTGCAGTGGTCTAATCAAAATCAAATCAAATCAAATGTATTTATATAGCCCTTTGTACATCAGCTGATATCTCAAAGTGCTGTACAGAAACCCAGCCTAAAACCCCAAACAGCAAGCAATGCAGGTATAGAAGCACGGTGGCTAGGAAAAACTCTCTAGTAAAGCCAAAACCAAGGAAGAAACCTAGAGAGGAACCAGGCTATGTGGGGTGGCCAGTCCTCTTCTGGCTGTGCCGGGTGGAGATTATAACAGAACATGGCCAAGATGTTCAAATGTTCATAAATGACCAGCATGGTCGTATAATAATAAGGCAGAACAGTTGAAACTGGAGCAGCAGCACGGTCAGATGGACTGGGGACAGCAAGGAGTCATCATGTCAGGTAGTCCTGGGGCATGGTCCTAGGGCCCAGGTCCTCCGAGAGAGAGAAAGAAAGAGAGAAGGAGAGAATTAGAGAACGCACACTTAGATTCACACAGGACACCGAATAGGACAGGAGAAGTACTCCAGATATAACAAACTGACCCTAGCACCCCGACACAAACTACTGCAGCATAAATACTGGAGGCTGAGACAGGAGGGGTCAGGAGACACTGTGGCCACATCCGAGGACACCCCCGGACAGGGCCAAACAGGAAGGATATAACCCCACCCACTTTGCCAAAGCACAGCCCCCACACCACTAGAGGGATATCTTCAACCACCAACTTACCATCCTGAGACAAGGCTGAGTATAGCCCACAAAGATCTCCGCCATGGCACAACCCAAGGGGGGGCGCCAACCCAGACAGGATGACCACATCAGTGAATCAACCCACTCAGGTGACGCACCCCTTCCAGGGACGGCATGAGAGAGCCCCAGTAAGCCAGTGACTCAGCCCCTGTAATAGGGTTAGAGGCAGAGAATCCCAGTGGAAAGAGGGGAACCGGCCAGGCAGAGACAGCAAGGGCGGTTCGTTGCTCCAGAGCCTTTCCGTTCACCTTCCCACTCCTGGGCCAGACTACACTCAATCATATGACCCACTAAAGAGATGAGTCTTCAGTAAAGACTTAAAGGTTGAGACCGACTTTGCGTCTCTGACATGGGTAGGCAGACCGTTCCATAAAAATGGAGCTCTATAGGAGAAAGCCCTGCCTCCAGCTGTTTGCTTAGAAATTCTAGGGACAATTAGGAGGCCTGCGTCTTGTGACCGTAGCGTACATGTAGGTATGTACGGCAGGGCCAAATCAGAGAGATAGGTAGGAGCAAGCCCATGTAATGCTTTGTAGGTTAGCAGTAAAACCTTGAAATCAGCCCTTGCTTTGACAGGAAGCCAGTGTAGAGAGGCTAGCACTGGAGTAATATGATCACATTTTTTGGTTCTAGTCAGGATTCTAGCAGCCGTATTTAGCACCAACTGAAGTTTATTTAGTGCTTTATCCGGGTAGCCGGAAAGTAGAGCATTGCAGTAGTCTAACCTAGAAGTGACAAAAGCATGGATAAATTTTTCTGCATCATTTTTGGCCAGAAAGTTTCTGATTTTTGCAATGTTACGTAGATGGAAAAAAGCTGTCCTTGAAATGGTCTTGATATGTTCTTCAAAAGAGAGATCAGGGTCCAGAGTAACGCCGAGGTCCTTCACAGTTTTATTTGAGACGACTGTACAACCATTAAGATTAATTGTCAGATTCAACAGAAGATCTCTTTGTTTCTTGGGACCTAGAACAAGCATCTCTGTTTTGTCCGAGTTTAAAAGTAGAAAGTTTGCAGCCATCCACTTCCTTATGTCTGAAACACATGCTTCTAGCAAGGGTAATTTTGGGGCTTCACCATGTTTCATTGAAATGTACAGCTGTGTGTCATCCGCATAGCAGTGAAAGTTAACATTATGTTTTCGAATAACATCCCCAAGAGGTAAAATATATAGTGAAAACAATAGTGGTCCTAAAACGGAACCTTGAGGAACACCGAAATTTACAGTTGATTTGTCATAGGACAAACCATTCACAGAGACAAACTGATATCTTTCCGACAGATAAGATCTAAACCAGGCCAGAACTTGTCCGACTAAGGTACTGCATTGCAGTGCTAGCTGTGCCACTAAAGATTCTGGGTTCGAGTCCAGGCTTTGTCGCAGTCGGCCGCGAGACCCATGGCGCGGCGCACAATTGGCTCAGCGTCGTCCAGGTTAGGGGAGGGGTTTGGCTGGCAGGGATGTTCTTGTCCCATCATGCACTAGCGACTCCTGTGGCGGGCCGGGAGCAGTGTACGCTGACACAGTCGCCAGGTGTACGGTGTTTCCTCCGACACATTGGTGCAGCTGGCTTCTGGGTTAAGTGGGCATTGTGTCAAGAAGCAGTGCGACTTGGTTGCGTTGTGTTTCGACCTTCGCCTCTCCCGAGTTAGTATGGGAGATACAGCGATGGGACAAGACTGTGACTACCAATTGGATACCAGGAAAAAGGGAGAAAGAATACCCACTAGTGAAGACAAGATAAAAACATCACTCACTGTGATGTCCAGCTGTTTCTGACACTGGCCTCCCTCTGTGAAGCATGTAGGTTTGATATTCCAGTCACAGTCACACTGTCAAATCAAATCACATTTAAAAACAATTTTTTTAAAGCTGGTCTAACTGGTTAGGCTAGCTGGACAAGCTGGTGACCAAGCTGGTCTAGCTGGCAAAACCACACTCACCATTATCATATTTCCCAGCATGCTCTAGTACAGTTTGGTTTTTAGAATGTTTTTGTTTCTGTGTTTTTACATGTGCATTGATTGATACAATTAATCTCATGCTACTCAAAGATAAACACAGATTAATAACAAACATTTTTCTAAACTAATAATCTGTTAGTTGGATTTATTGCACCCGTTACTGAAATGGTTGTTTGAGTAGTTAGAGTTAGATGGTTAAGGGAGTGTCATTTATTAATCTCTCTAACCCTGTCAGTCATTCTGAATGCAGATGTGGGTGAACAAACATTCCAATTGTTGGGTATCCTCACTTTGGCTGGATTCCAATAGGAAGTAAATTCCCACTCTGGGTGGATTCCAATAGGAAGTAAATCCCCACTCTGGCTGGATTCCAATAGGAAGTAAATCCCCACTCTGGCTGGATTCCAATAGGAAGTAAATCCCCACTCTGGCTGGATTCCAATAGGAAGTAAATTCCCACTCTGGCTGGATTCCAATAGGAAGTAAATTCTCACTCTGGGTGGATTCCAATAGGAAGTAAATCCCCACTCTGGCTGGATTCCAATAGGAAGTAAATTCCCACTTTGGGTGGATTCCAATAGGAAGTAAAACTTCTTAGAGCTGAAGTTCCCTGCTTAGCGAACCTGTGAGGTACTGGTTCCGACCGACATTTCTGCTTATACATCCATGTGTGGACACAGTCTATTGAAATGGCTTGCATTTTTATTTTTTTATTTCACCTTTATTTAACCAGGTAGGCTAGTTGAGAACTAGTTCTCATTTACAATTGCAACCTGGCCAAGATAAAGCATAGAAATTCAACACATACAACAACACAGAGTCACACATGGACAAACAAAACATACAGTCAATAATACAGTAGAAAGAATTAAACATAAAGTCTATATACAGTGAGTGCAAAAGAGGTAAGATAAGGGAGTTAAAGGCAATACATAGGTCATAGTGGCATAGTCATTAGATTCTGGGAAAGGAGCAAGATAAATAAATAAATAAAGTGTGGGGATGAGGTAGATTGGATGGGCTGTTTACAGATGGCCTATGTACAGGTGCAGTGGTCTGTGAGCTGCTCTGACAGCTGCTGCTTAAAGCTAGTGAGGGAGATCTCCAGCTTCAGTGATTTTTGTAGTTCGTTCCAGTCATTGACAGGCGACCAAAGGAGGAATTGGCTTTGGGGGTGACCAGTGAGATATACCTGCTGGAGCGCGTGCTACGAGTGTGTGCTGCTATGGTGACCAGTGAGCTGAGATAAGGCGGGGCTTTACCTAGCAGAGACTTGTAGATAACCTGTAGCCAGTGGGTTTTGGCGAGAGCGTACAGGTCGCAGTGGTGGGTAGTATATGGGGCTTTGGTGACAAAACAGATGGCACTGTGATAGACTGTATCCAATTTGTTGAGTAGAGTGTTGGAGGCTATTTTATAATGACATTGCAGAAGTCGAGGATCGGTAGGATGGTCAGTTTTACGAGGGTATGTTTGGCTGCATGAATGAAGGATGCTTTGTTGCGATATAGGAAGCCAATTCTAGATTTAATTTTGGATTGGAGATGCTTAATGCGAGTCTGGAAGGAGAGTTTACAGTCTAACCAGACACCTAGGTATTTGTAGTTTCCACGTTTTCTAAGTCAGAGCCGTCCAAAGTAGTGATGATGAAGGGCAGGTGCGGGCAGTGAACGATTGAATAGCATCAATTTAGTTTACTTGCGTTTAAGAGCAGTTGGAGGCCACGGAGGGAGAGTTGTATGGCATTGAAGCTCGTCTGGAGGTTAGTTAACACAGTGTCCAAAGAAGGGCCAGAGGTATACAAAATGGTGTCGTCTGTGTAAAGGTGGATCAGAGAATCACCAGCAGCAAGAGATACATCATTGATGTATACAGAGAAGAGAGTCGGCCCGAGAATTGAACCCTGTGGCACCCCCATAGAGACGGCCAGAGGTCTGGACAACAGGCCCTCCGATTTGACACACTGAACTCTATCCAAGAAGTAGTTGGTAAACCAGGCGAGGCAATCATTTAAGAAACCAAGGCAGTTGAGTCTGCTAATAAGAATGGGGTGATTGACAGAGTCGAAAGCCTTGGCCAGGTCGATGAATACGGCTGCACAGTAATGTCTCTTATCGATGGCGGTTATGATATCGTTTAGGACCTTGAGCGTGGCTGAGGTGCACCCAAGACCAGCTCTGAAACCAGATTGCAGTGGGATTCAAAATGGTCGGTAATCTGTTTGTTAACCCTTTGAAGAGGGGGATGACCGCGGCAGCTTTCCAATCTTTGGGAATCTCAGACGATACGAAAGAGAGGTTGAACAGGCTAGTAATAGGGGTTGCAACAATTTCGGCAGATAATTTTAGAAAGAGAGGGTCCACATTGTCTAGCCCGGCTGATTTGTAGGGGTCCAGATTTTGCAGCTCTTTCAGAACATCAGCTATCTGGTTTTGGGTGAGGGAGAAATGGTGGGGGCTTGGACGGGTTGCTGTGGAGGGTGCCGTGCAGTTGACCGAGGTAGGGGTAGCCAGGCAGAAAGCATGGCCAGCCGTAGAGAAATGCTTATTGAAATTCTCAAATATAGTGGATTTATTGGTGGTAACAGTGTTTCCTATCCTCAGAGCAGTGGGCAGCTGGGAGGAGGTGCTCTTATTCTACATGGACTTGAGCAATAGCCCTGCTTCTCACGGACACAATAGTATATTCGGAGCCCGTGTGAAGTAGGATGAGAAATCTGAAACCACTTTTAAACTGTGTACACCCAGAAATAGCCACACACTTTTTCAACACTCATACTCTCCACCCGCCGCCTCTCTCTCTCCTCGAACTTTTCCAATCTCACTTGCCACTCCTTCCCCAACAATACCTGCACACTCTCTCTCTCTCTGCCTTCCATGCCACTCTCCAACCCATCTCTCTCTCTGCCTTCCATGCCACTCTCCAACCCCTCTCTCCCTCCCATCTTACCCCTTCCACCTCTCCCTCCCTGAGTAAGCAAGCAGCCATGCACAAGTCTTGGGTTGTGTGAACTGGAACAGCTCATAGGCTCCTGCTCTGTCTCCTGTTTCTGTAGTGAGGCAGCTTGATGTACCAGTACACCTCCTGGACAGGACACTAGTCAATCTCCTGTTTCTGTAGTGAGGCAGCTTGATGTAACAGTACACCACCTGGACAGGACACTAGTCTATCTCCTGTTTCTGTAGTGAGGCAGCTTGATGTAACAGTACACCACCTGGACAGGACACTAGTCTATCTCCTGTTTCTGTAGTGAGGCAGCTTGATGTAACAGTACACCACCTGGACAGGACACTAGTCTATCTCCTGTTTCTGTAGTGAGGCAGCTTGATGTAACAGTACAGCACCTGGACAGGACACTAGTCTATCTCCTGTTTCTGTAGTGAGGCAGCTTGATGTAACAGTACAGCACCTGGACAGGACACTAGTCTATCTCCTGTTTCTGTAGTGAGGCAGCTTGATGTAACAGTACACCACCTGGACAGGACACTAGTCAATCTCCTGTTTCTGTAGTGAGGCAGCTTGGTGTAACAGTACACCACCTGGACAGGACACTAGTCAATCTCCTGTTTCTGTAGTGAGGCAGCTTGATGTAACAGTACACCACCTGGACAGGACACTAGTCTATCTCCTGTTTCTGTAGTGAGGCAGCTTGATGTAACAGTACACCACCTGGACAGGACACTAGTCTATCTCCTGTTTCTGTAGTGAGGCAGCTTGATGTAACAGTACACCACCTGGACAGGACACTAGTCAATCTCCTGTTTCTGTAGTGAGGCAGCTTGATGTAACAGTACACCACCTGGACAGGACACTAGTCAATCTCCTGTTTCTGTAGTGAGGCAGCTTGATGTAACAGTACACCACCTGGACAGGACACTAGTCTATCTCCTGTTTCTGTAGTGAGGCAGCTTGATGTAACAGTACACCACCTGGACAGGACACTAGTCAATCTCCTGTTTCTGTAGTGAGGCAGCTTGATGTAACAGTACACCACCTGGACAGGACACTAGTCAATCTCCTGTTTCTGTAGTGAGGCAGCTTGATGTAACAGTACACCACCTGGACAGGACACTAGTCTATCTCCTGTTTCTGTAGTGAGGCAGCTTGATGTAACAGTACACCACCTGGACAGGACACTAGTCTATCTCCTGTTTCTGTAGTGAGGCAGCTTGATGTAACAGTACACCACCTGGACAGGACACTAGTCTATCTCCTGTTTCTGTAGTGAGGCAGCTTGATGTAACAGTACACCACCTGGACAGGACACTAGTCTATCTCCTGTTTCTGTAGTGAGGCAGCTTGATGTAACAGTACACCACCTGGACAGGACACTAGTCAATCTCCTGTTTCTGTAGTGAGGCAGCTTGATGTAACAGTACACCACCTGGACAGGACACTAGTCTATCTCCTGTTTCTGTAGTGAGGCAGCTTGATGTAACAGTACACCACCTGGACAGGACACTAGTCTATCTCCTGTTTCTGTAGTGAGGCAGCTTGATGTAACAGTACACCACCTGGACAGGACACTAGTCTATCTCCTGTTTCTGTAGTGAGACAGCTTTTTGCAAACTCTGCCCTGGGGTCCCTAAGGGGTGTGTATTTCAGATTTTGTCCAAGTCATACACAGCTGATTTTAAATAATCAACTCATCAAGCTTTGATTATTTGAATCAGCTGTGTAGTGCTCGGGCAAAAACCAAGGTAACACTTTATTTGGATAGTTTGTAGAACATCTACAGATGGACAGTAACATTTCCACTAGCTACTAGATCTAACGTAACCTTAACCCTTATCCTGACCCTAAACGTACCCTTACCATAACCCTTATCCTGACCCTAAACGTACCCTTACCTTAACCCTTATCCTGACCCTAAACGTACCCTTACCATAACCCTTATCCTGACCCTAAACGTACCCTTACCTTAACCCTTATCCTGACCCTAAACGTACCCTTACCATAACCCTTATCCTGACCCTAAACATACCCTTACCTTAACCCTTATCCTGACCCTAAACGTACCCTTACCTTAACCCTTATCCTGACCCTAAACGTACCCTTACCTTAACCCTTATCCTGACCCTAAACGTACCCTTACCTTAACCCTTATCCTGACCCTAAACATACCCATACCATAACCCTTATCCTGACCCTAAACATACCCATACCATAACCCTTATCCTGACCCTAAACGTACCCTTACCTTAACCCTTATCCTGACCCTAAACATACCCTTACCTTAACCCTTATCCTGACCCTAAACGTACCCTTACCTTAACCCTTATCCTGACCCTAAACGTACCCTTACCATAACCCTTATCCTGACCCTAAACGTACCCTTACCATAACCCTTATCCTGACCCTAAACATACCCTTACCTTAACCCTTATCCTGACCCTAAACATACCCTTACCTTAACCCTTATCCTGACCCTAAACGTACCCTTACCTTAACCCTTATCCTGACCCTAAACGTACCCTTACCTTAACCCTTATCCTGACCCTAAACGTACCCTTACCTTAACCCTTATCCTGACCCTAAACATACCCATACCATAACCCTTATCCTGACCCTAAACGTACCCTTACCTTAACCCTTATCCTGACCCTAAACATACCCTTATCCTGACCCTAAACGTACCCTTACCTTAACCCTTATCCTGACCCTAAACATACCCATACCATAACCCTTATCCTGACCCTAAACGTACCCTTACCTTAACCCTTATCCTGACCCTAAACGTACCCTTACCTTAACCCTTATCCTGACCCTAAACATACCCTTACCTTAACCCTTATCCTGACCCTAAACGTACCCTTACCTTAACCCTTATCCTGACCCTAAACGTACCCTTACCATAACCCTTATCCTGACCCTAAACATACCCATACCATAACCCTTATCCTGACCCTAAACGTACCCTTACCTTAACCCTTATCCTGACCCTAAACGTACCCTTACCTTAACCCTTATCCTGACCCTAAACGTACCCTTACCTTAACCCTTATCCTGACCCTAAACGTACCCTTACCTTAACCCTTATCCTGACCCTAAACGTACCCTTACCATACCCTTACCTTAACCCTTATCCTGACCCTAAACGTACCCTTACCATAACCCTTATTCTAACCTTGGCAAGTAGTTGCTTATGAACAAATTGTTTGTTGATAGTATGACCAACTGTAGAGGATCTATAGATACCAAATCTGCACTATCCAAATAAAGTGTAACCAAAACGAAACAGGAGGGGTTCTGAAAGACACTCATGGGGGTGTCCACTGATAGTTGACTAGCAACAACAACAACTGGAACGTAAAAGACATCCACAAAATTTTCCCAAGAGGCAAACAAAATAAAAACCCAAACTGAAAAGACAGGAAGCAAAACCAAAACTGGGAAGATCAGACGCAGGAATGATTATCTAGAAATCAAACCGGGATGCAAACTAAAAGGGGCGGCAGCGTAGCCTAGTGGTTAGAGCGTTGGACTAGTAACCGGAAGGTTGCGAGTTCAAACCCCCGAGCTGACAAGGTACAAATCTGTCGTTCTGCCCCTGAACAGGCAGTTAACCCACTGTTCCCAGGCCGTCATTGAAAATAAGAATGTGTTCTTAACTGACTTGCCTGGTTAAATAAAGGTTAAAAAAAAGGTGTTGACCCTCCACATCTCTCAAGACCACTGGCCCAGCCGCTTTTAAATTCCACCTGGGCACTTGACTGATTTCCTTATTTGAACTGTAACTCAGTCAAAACTTTGAAATTATTACATTTATATTTTTTGTTCAGTGTAGTTAAATTACATGTAGTTCCCCGACAGCCCAGTTTGTTTCCAGTCTTTGGTGTGACTAATTTAGTCCATTCTTTGTTATAAACCACCTGTTTTTTTTTAGGGGATAATACATGTTTATTCTGAGGAAGAGTTCCTTATCAGTAGGAAACACACTTTAGTGTGAAACTAAAGGGAGGGACTAAGGCTACATAACAAATGGCACACTATTCCCTGTACAGTGCACTACAGAGCGCTATGGGCTAAAAACAAACTTCACTGTCTGCATTGTGAATATGACTCAATAGCTCCACCTACATGACGACAGGGGAAACTACGGACTGCATTGTGAATGCGACTCAATAGCACCACCTACAGGACGATAGGGGAACTACGGACTGCATTGTGAATGCGACTCAATAGCTCCACCTACATGACGACAGGGGAAACTACGGACTGCATTGTGAATGCGACTCAATAGCACCACCTACAGGACGACAGGGGAACTTAATTATTTCAAACTGAGTTTTCACAGGATGAATCGCATTAGAATAGTTTATTTATTAAAATCTGATCGATACTCAGATAATAAAAAAGACAAAATCAGTAAACTGTGTTTACCAGAGAATGTGTTCATTAGTACTGTAGTATACTATACACTGTTGTGTGTCCCTAATGGCACCCTATTCCCTATATAGTGCACTACTTTAGGCTCTGATCAACATTAGTGCACTATATAGGGAATAGGGTGCCATTTGGGAATCATGTTATATGATCAATATCAGATCGTGTACATTCTAAATGGATGGATGACATTTTACCATTAAGACCAGGGTCCCAAATGGCACCCTATTCCCTATTATATAGTGCACTACTTTTAGCCAGAACCCTATAAGCCCTGGGCAAACGTAGTGCACTAAATTGGGTGTCATTCAGGACTCAGATTAACAATTTCTTGTCAAACATCACATTCTGTGACACTTTATAAAGCTCATATTTGAGCTCACAGAATAAACAACTGATGTTCTGCAAAAGGGAGGAATAGTGTAGGTCCTGAATGGTGTCCCTACTCCCTTTATAGTGCAGTCCTTTTGACCAGAGCCCAGAGTGAATGGTGTCCCATTTGACCAGAGCCCAGAGTGAATGGTGTCTCATTTGACCAGAGCCCAGAGTGAATGGTGTCTCATTTGAACAGAGCCCAGAGTGAATGGTGTCTCATTTGAACAGAGCCCAGAGTGAATGGTGTCTCATTTGAACAGAGCCCAGAGTGAATGGTGTCCCATTTGACCAGAGCCCAGAGTGAATGGTGTCCCATTTGACCAGAGCCCAGAGTGAATGGTGTCCCATTTGACCAGAGCCCAGTGTGAATGGTGTCCCATTTGACCAGAGCCCAGTGTGAATGGTGTCTCATTTGACCAGAGCCCACAGGGAATGGTGTCCCATTAGGGACATCATGAAGCAGTAAAACCTCCCATCATGATCACAGTTCAGACACACATTGGCACGTTTCCAGTACTCTTATTTCGTAGTCCGCGTAGAGAGGACTTTTATTTTGAAGCCACCGCCACCCCCGTGTCTTCACTAGGAGATGATTGGACAGTGTCTCTCATGTGACACTCTTGGTGCCTCTTCAGCTGCCCTGACGCCGTGAACCCTTTCCCACATGCGCTACACAGGAAAGGCCGCTCCCCTGTGTGTGTCCTCATGTGTAGCTTCAGACTCCCCGGTGTGGTGAACCCCTTATCACAGACAGTACAAGGGTACGGCCTCTCTTTAGTGTGTGTGATCTGATGCACTTTCAGGTTGCCAGATTGGGCGAAACTGGTCCCACATATGGCGCAGATGAATGGTTTCTCTCCGGTGTGTGTCCGCTGGTGGCTCTTCAGGTCTCCAGCACGCAAGAAGGTTCGGCCACAGAAGGAACAGCAGAATGGTTTCTCTCCGGTGTGGGTTCTCTGGTGGGTCCGCAGGTTCCCCAGCTCCGTGAAGCTCTTAGATCAGAGACAGATAAAAAAGACACATAAACAAAGATGAGAGGGGAAACAGAGAAATATCGCACATATAACAGATCTACAGCTTATAAGACTTGCTTTCAAAGAGAATGGAAAATCTATAACTCGCATTTCTATCTGAAAACTGTTGGTTCGTACACAAAGCTACATAAGGTAACTTTAATCGACAGTGCACCTTGCCACACTGGCAAATGTGGTAGGTCTTCTGCCCTGTGTGGAGCAGCTTGTGTTTCTTCAGGTCGTGGGCTCGGGAGAACCGTTTCCCGCACTCTGAGCATTGGTGTGGTTTCTCCTTGGTGTGTGTCTGCAGATGGGTCTTCAGGTTGCCGCGGATGGCGAACCCTTTACCGCATACGGAGCAGTGGTGGAGGTTCTCCCCTTTGTGGATCATCTGGTGGCACTTGAGCGACTTGAATCAAAACAAAATGTATTTAGATCAGTACTTGCAACAAAATGCAGTGCAAAGTGCAAATACAAAACAAGTCCCATACATAAATTCAATAAACCGTGAAGAAGATAAAAACTAAAACAGCAGACGAGGAGTAAATAGATAAATTAAGACCGTAAAACAACAACGAACCTTGAAGTAGGAGAAGCTTTTCCCACAGTCATTGCAGTGGTACGGTTTCTCCTCCCGGTGAGTCTGCTGGTGGTCTTTATAGTGGGCCAGCCGGGAGAAGCTTTTCTGACACTGGGAGCACTGGTACGGTTTCTCCCCTGTGAATAGAATAACTTCATATTGATTTAAACTGGTGTTGAGAACAACGTTGCAGAAGCTCAGGCGGCAGCGGAGTGACGAAGACGGAGGGGACGAAGAAACAGATAGGGGAGTTTCTCTCTGCGCTTAGTTATAATCAACTTCATGTTAAAAAAAAAAATGCTATAAAATAAGCTAATGCAATTGAAGGCATGTATCAAATACTTGCTTACTTGCTCATATCCAACCGTTATACTAATTTAAAGCAATAGTCGTGTGTGTGTGTGTGGTCACCTAAATGATCATTTCAGCACTGACTTGATTGGGACAGCGCCACCACATTGCTTTAAGAAAAGTGTAGGTGACTCGTCTTGATAAATAAATTAACTAAAATTGCAGATTTTTTTTTATTTGCTGAATGTTCGTTTGGATATTGGACAACAATTAGGCCGGGGAAATGTTAGCTAAGTGAGTAACTTGATTCCAGTTTGCTCATATATTAAGTGATCAGAGCATTTTGCCAGCGTGTTATGTAGCTTAACAAGTGGATTCTGCTCTTCTCTGGCGTGGCAGCATGTCCTCCTCCCAACCAAAAGCCTGTGTCTTGTCTGATAATCAGTCAATGAGATTTTATTCAACTTAAATCGCTGTCTGTACATCAGAAAGAATTCACAACCCCTTGACTTTTTCCAAAAGTTTCATCATGGCCACAAATTTCTCTGGCCCAGCCAATACTGGAATCCTGGCTGCTCCTGCGGCTGAGAGAGAAACATAGTGGGCTGAAAAGGTGGGCAGACTTCCATAGTGGTCCCCCCCCCCCCCCCCTTAACACAGCACGGCAAGCCTGAAACCGTCGGGCTGAGAATGAGAACTCTACACAGAGCACATACCAATGATATGGAAGACAGAAACAAGATGAACATAAATACCAATGATATGGAAGACAGAAACAAGATGAACATAAATACCAATGACATGGAAGACGGAAACAAGATGAACATAAATACCAATGACATGGAAGACAGAAACAAGATGAACATAAATACCAATGACATGGAAGACAGAAACAAGATGAACATAAATACCAATGACATGGAAGACGGAAACAAGATGAACATAAATACCAATGACATGGAAGACGGAAACAAGATGAACATAAATACCAATGACATGGAAGACAGAAACAAGATGAGCATAAATACCAATGACATGGAAGACAGAAACAAGATGAACATAAATACATTTTCATTTAAAACCCGGTACAAAACGTTTAGTGTCTTTCTGAGAGATATAAACCTGAGAGGTAAAACGGCACATGTATTATATAACTGACCTGTGTGGATGCGCTGGTGGATCTTGAGGTTACCCTGCGCAGTGAAACCTTTCCCACACTCGGAACACTGGAACGGCTTCTCTCCTGATAAATAGATGGACAGACAGACACATTTCAATGTCACAAATAACATATTTAAAAATAACATTGAGGCCCAATCAAATAGAGACACTGAGAACATTTGTAGGCAATTATAATATCAATATCTGTTATAATACATTACATCATATCATTAACATCAGGTATTTTTATTTAATAATAATTAGGCAAGTCAGTTAAGAACAAATTCTTATTTACAATGATGGCCTACCGGGGAACAGTGGGTTAAACTACCTTGTTCAGAGGCAGAACGACAGATTTTGACCTTGTCAGCTCGGGGGATTCCATCCAGCAACCATTTCGGGTTACTGGCCCAATGCCCTTAACCACTAGGCTACGCTGCCGCGCCCTGATCATCAACAAACATCCTATGACATCATCCTCTATACACCTGGAAGAAGGAGCCACTACACCTGTGTGGGTCATCTGGTGTTTCTTCAGCCCTCCCAGACTGGTGAAAGTCTTCCCACACTGGTGACAGACGTGGTTCACCCTCTCTCCTAGGGATGAGTTAGAGGTACTGATAAAGTCGATCAAGAGCATCCATATATATCGATTCCAACATTTTGTCATCTAAGCCAGAATTCTTTCTTGTTTGTAGGTGACCAAATACTTATTTTCCACCATAATTTGCAAATAAATTCATTTAAAAAATCCTACAATGTGATTGTCTGGATTTTTCTCTTCTCATTTTGTCTGTCATAGTTGAAGTGTACCTATGATGAAAATTACAGGCCTCTCATCTTTTTAAGTGGGAGAACTTGCACAATTGGTGGCTGACTAAATACTTTTTTGCCCCACTGTATATGGCACCCTTTCATAAACCCTGATTGATGAATGTCAATCAGATCATTCAAGCAAGACTTTAACCTTTTCACAAAGATTAAGGCAATGATTTTGTAGTCGTTATTTAGGAGTGAACTTGTACAATTGGTGGCTGACTAAATACTTTTTTGCCCCACTGTATATCGATTCCAACATTTTGTAATCTAAACATAATGGTGGTGCAATAAGGCTTGAGCACCACCATGGCTGCTTACAGCTATATTCTATCTAGTAATAGTCTTTGCCAAATACTGAAAAATAATAATTGTTCACAATAACCTGTGTGGATGGTGAGGTGTCTCTTCATGTCGTCTGAGCGTGAGAAACATTTCCCGCAGACGGAGCACTGGTGGGGTTTCTCTCTGCTGTGAGTCTGTGTGTGCCTCTTCAGGCTCCCCACGGTGATGAAGGTCTTGCCACACTGGGAGCAAGGGTGCGGCTTCTGCACTGCACTCTGAGCGTTCGAACTCTGTTCATTCTCCCCGTCTGAACTGTCTGAGTCCGAGTTGGCACCCCCTCCTGTTTCCGTGACAACACTACAGGTTAAATACGGTAGGGGACCGTGTGTATCTCTTTAAGATCAATGTTCTCTTACGTAAACACTATACACTATAAAGTGGATACAACCAAAGCTTTTATCATCCCCATGAATGGTTATTGTGGTCTGTGATTACCGGAGTTGGTCTCATCTCCGCCACCTCCCTCCTCCTCTGCATCTCTTTTAACAATAGAAAGCCCTGTTAAAATACAGATTCACATGAATAGAACCGATAATATCCATCAGAACTTCTATAACAGGCAACCAGGTAACCAGGCAACCAGGCAACGGGGGGCCTGAGTGTCTGCTGATGTTTATTATTTCTGTCAATCAGTGTTTGATATAGACATGGGTAACCAGGAGTGTACAATAATGAGTGCAGAAGGTTAGGTGCACAGAGGACTCTATCCTCACCCCATTCCAGCTTGCTACTGCACCGCCACCACCCAGAGGACTCTACTGCACCGCCACCACCCAGAGGACTCTACTGTACCGCCACTACCCAGAGGACTCTACCGCTACTACCCAGAGGACTCTACTGTACCGCTACTACCCAGAGGACTCTACTGTACCGCTACTACCCAGAGGACTCTACTGTACCGCTACTACCCAGAGGACTCTACTGTACCGCTACTACCCAGAGGACTCTACTGTACCGCTACTACCCAGAGGACTCTACTGTACCGCTACTACCCAGAGGACTCTACTGTACCGCTACCACCCAGAGGACTCTACTGTACCGCTACCACCCAGAGGACTCTACTGTACCGCTACCACCCAGAGGACTCTACTGTACCGCTACCACCCAGAGGACTCTACTGTACCGCTACCACCCAGAGGACTCTACTGTACCGCCACCACCCAGAGGACTCTACTGTACCGCCACCACCCAGAGGACTCTACTGTACCGCCACCACCCAGAGGACTCTACTGTACCGCCACTACCCAGAGGACTCTACTGTACCGCCACTACCCAGAGGACTCTACTGTACCGCCACCCCCCAGAGGACTCTACTGTACCGCCACTACCCAGAGGACTCTACTGTACCGCCACTACCCAGAGGACTCTACTGTACCGCCACTACCCAGAGGACTCTACTGTACCGCCACTACCCAGAGGACTCTACTGTACCGCCACTACCCAGAGGACTCTACTGTACCGCCACTACCCAGAGGACTCTACTGTACCGCCACTACCCAGAGGACTCTACTGTACCGCCACTACCCAGAGGACTCTACTGTACCGCCACTACCCAGAGGACTCTACTGTACCGCCACTACCCCAGAGGACTCTACTGTACCGCCACTACCCAGAGGACTCTACTGTACCGCCACTACCCAGAGGACTCTACTGTACCGCCACTACCCAGAGGACTCTACTGTACTGCCACTACCCAGAGAACTCTACTGTACCGCCACTACCCAGAGGACTCTACTGTACCGCCACTACCCAGAGGACTCTACTGTACCGCTACTACCCAGAGTACTCTACTGTACCGCTACTACCCAGAGTACTCTACTGTACCACTACTACCCAGAGGACTCTACTGTACCACTACCCAGAGGACTCTACTGTACCACTACCCAGAGGACTCTACTGTACCACTACCCAGAGGACTCTACTGTACTACTACCCAGAAGACTCTCTACTCACCCGACTTCACTGCTTCTCCTTCCTCCTCATCCACTTTCACCGCCACCACCCAGAGGACTCTACTGCACCGCCACCACCCAGAGGACTCTACTGCACCGCCACCACCCAGAGGACTCTACTGTACCGCCACTACCCAGAGGACTCTACTGTACCGCCACTACCCAGAGGACTCTACTGTACCGCCACTACCCAGAGGACTCTACTGTACTGCCACTACCCAGAGAACTCTACTGTACCGCCACTACCCAGAGGACTCTACTGTACCGCTACTACCCAGAGTACTCTACTGTACCACTACTACCCAGAGGACTCTACTGTACCACTACCCAGAGGACTCTACTGTACCACTACCCAGAGGACTCTACTGTACTACTACCCAGAAGACTCTCTACTCACCCGACTTCACTGCTTCTCCTTCCTCCTCATCCACTTTCACCGCCACCACCCAGAGGACTCTACTGCACCGCCACCACCCAGAGGACTCTACTGCACCGCCACCACCCAGAGGACTCTACTGTACCGCCACCACCCAGAGGACTCTACTGTACCGCCACTACCCAGAGGACTCTACTGTACCGCCACTACCCAGAGGACTCTACTGTACCGCCACAACCCAGAGGACTCTACCGCTACTACCCAGAGGACTCTACTGTACCGCTACTACCCAGAGGACTCTACTGTACCGCTACTACCCAGAGGACTCTACTGTACCGCCACCACCCAGAGGACTCTACTGTACCGCCACCACCCAGAGGACTCTACTGTACCGCCACCACCCAGAGGACTCTACTGTACCGCCACTACCCAGAGGACTCTACTGTACCGCCACAACCCAGAGGACTCTACCGCTACTACCCAGAGGACTCTACTGTACCGCTACTACCCAGAGGACTCTACTGTACCGCTACTACCCAGAGGACTCTACTGTACCGCTACTACCCAGAGGACTCTACTGTACCGCCACCACCCAGAGGACTCTACTGTACCGCCACCACCCAGAGGACTCTACTGTACCGCCACCACCCAGAGGACTCTACTGTACCGCCACCACCCAGAGGACTCTACTGTACCGCCACTACCCAGAGGACTCTACTGTACCGCCACTACCCAGAGGACTCTACCGCTACTACCCAGAGGACTCTACTGTACCGCTACTACCCAGAGGACTCTACTGTACCGCTACTACCCAGAGGACTCTACTGTACCGCTACTACCCAGAGGACTCTACTGTACCACTACTACCCAGAGTACTTTACTGTACCACTACTACCCAGAGTACTTTACTGTACCACTACTACACAGAGTACTCTACTGTACCACTACTACCCAGAGTACTCTACTGTACCACTACCCAGAGGACTCTACTGTACCACTACCCAGAGGACTCTACTGTACTACTACCCAGAGGACTCTACTGTACTACTACCCAGAGTACTCTACTGTACCACTACCCAGAGGACTCTACTGTACCACTACCCAGAGGACTCTACTGTACTACTACCCAGAGGACTCTACTGTACTACTACCCAGAGGACTCTACTGTACTACTACCCAGAAGACTCTCTACTCACCCGACTTCACTGCTTCTCCTTCCTCCTCATCCACTTTCACAACGTTCTGCCCTGGTGGAGAACACAAGATACAGTACTGAAAACAGACCGTAGTGATGAACAGACTAGCCTGACTGAAAACAGACCGTAGTGATGAACAGACTAGCCTGAAAACAGACAGTAGTGATGAACAGACTAGCCTGACTGTAAACAGACCGTAGTGATGATTAGACTAGCCTGACTGTAAACAGACCGTAGTGATGAACAGACTAGCCTGACTGAAAACAGACCGTAGTGATGAACAGACTAGCCTGACTGAAAACAGACAGTAGTGATGAACAGACTAGTCTGACTGTAAACAGACAGTAGTGATGAACAGACTAGCCTGAAAACAGACAGTAGTGATGAACAGACTAGCCTGAAAACAGACAGTAGTGATGAACAGACTAGCCTGAAAACAGACAGTAGTGATGAACAGACTAGCCTGAAAACAGACAGTAGTGATGAACAGACTAGCCTGAAAACAGACAGTAGTGATGAACAGACTAGCCTGAAAACAGACAGTAGTGATGAACAGACTAGCCTGAAAACAGACAGTAGTGATGAACAGACTAGCCTGACTGAAAACAGACAGTAGTGATGAACAGACTAGCCTGACTGAAAACAGACAGTAGTGATGAACAGACTAGTCTGACTGTAAACAGACAGTAGTGATGAACAGACTAGCCTGAAAACAGACCGTAGTGATGAATAGACTAGCCTGAAAACAGACAGTAGTGATGAACAGACTGGCCTGAAAACAGACCGTAGTGATGAATAGACTAACCTGACTGAAAACAGACCGTAGTGATGAACAGACTAGCCTGACTGAAAACAGACCGTAGTGATGAATAGACTAACCTGACTGAAAACAGACCGTAGTGATGAATAGACTAGCCTGACTGAAAACAGACAATAGTGATGAACAGACTAGCCTGGCTGTAAACAGACCGTAGTGATGAACAGACTAGCCTGACTGTAAACAGACAGTAGTGATGAACAGACTAGCCTGAAAACAGACCGTAGTGATGAACAGACTAGCCTGACTGGAAACAGACCGTAGTGATGAATAGACTAGCCTGAAAACAGACCGTAGTGATGAACAGACTAGCCTGACTGAAAACAGACCGTAGTGACTAGCCTGAAAACAGACAGTAGTGATGAACAGGCTAGCCTGAAAACAGACTGTAGTGATGAATAGACTAGCCTGAAAACAGACAGTAGTGATGAACAGGCTAGCCTGAAAACAGACAGTAGTGATGAACAGGCTAGCCTGAAAACAGACAGTAGTGATGAACAGACTAGCCTGAAAACAGACAGTAGTGGTGAACAGACTAGCCTGACTGTAAACAGACAGTAGTGATGAACAGGCTAGCCTGAAAACAGACCGTAGTGATTAACAGGCTAGCCCAGGGAAATTCCAATCCTCTGGGGCCTGATTGGTGTCCCACTTTTCCCCCCATCCCTAGCAAACACACCTGATTTAAACTAATTGCATTTTTAACTCAAGATCGTGATTAGATGATTATTGCAGTCAGGTGTGTTAGCTGGGGCTGGGACAACACTGTGACATTAATCAGGCCCTGGAGGACTGGAGTTGCCCAGACTAGCCTGACTCAAAACAGACAGTAGTGTTGATGAAAGACCATCAGCACTATGAATAAACTAGCCTGACTGAAAACAGACAGTAATGTTGATGAAAGACCATCAGCACTATGAATAAACTAGCCTGACTCAAAACAGACAGTAGTGTTGATGAAAGACCATCAGCACTATGAATAAACTAGCCTGACTCAAAACAGACAGTAGTGTTGATGAAAGACCATCAGCACTATGAATAAACTAGCCTGACTGAAAACAGACAGTAGTGTTGATGAAAGACCATCAGCACTATGAATAAACTAGCCTGACTGAAAACAGACAGTAGTGTTGATGAAAGACCATCAGCACTATGAATAAACTAGCCTGACTCAAAACAGACAGTAGTGTTGATGAAAGACCATCAGCACTATGAATAAACTAGCCTGACTCAAAACAGACAGTAGTGTTGATGAAAGACCATCAGCACTATGAATAAACTAGCCTGACTCAAAACAGACAGTAGTGTTGATGAAAGACCATAAGCACTATGAATAAACTAGCCTGACTGAAAACAGACAGTAGTGTTGATGAAAGACCATCAGCACTATGAATAAACTAGCCTGACTGAAAACAGACAGTAGTGTTGATGAAAGACCATCAGCACTATGAATAAACTAGCCTGACTGAAAACAGACAGTAGTGTTGATGAAAGACCATCAGCACTATGAATAAACTAGCCTGACTGAAAACAGACAGTAGTGTTGATGAAAGACCATCAGCACTATGAATAAACTAGCCTGACTGAAAACAGACAGTAGTGTTGATGAAAGACCATCAGCACTATGAATAAACTAGCCTGACTGAAAACAGACAGTAGTGTTGATGAAAGACCATCAGCACTATGAATAAACTAGCCTGACTCAAAACAGACAGTAGTGTTGATGAAAGACCATCATCACTATGAATAAACTAGCCTGACTCAAAACAGACAGTAGTGTTGATGAAAGACCATCAGCACTATGAATAAACTAGCCTGACTCAAAACAGACAGTAGTGTTGATGAAAGACCATCAGCACTATGAATAAACTAGCATGACTGAAAACAGACAGTAGTGTTGATGAAAGACCATCAGCACTATGAATAAACTAGCCTGACTGAAAACAGACAGTAGTGTTGATGAAAGACCATCAGCACTATGAATAAACTAGCCTGACTGAAAACAGACAGTAGTGTTGATGAAAGACCATCAGCACTATGAATAAACTAGCCTGACTGAAAACAGACAGTAGTGTTGATGAAAGACCATCAGCACTATGAATAAACTAGCCTGACTGAAAACAGACAGTAGTGTTGATGAAAGACCATCAGCACTATGAATAAACTAGCCTGACTCAAAACAGACAGTAGTGTTGATGAAAGACCATCAGCACTATGAATAAACTAGCCTGACTGAAAACAGACAGTAGTGTTGATGAAAGACCATCAGCACTATGAATAAACTAGCCTGACTGAAAACAGACAGTAGTGTTGATGAAAGACCATCAGCACTATGAATAAACTAGCCTGACTCAAAACAGACAGTAGTGTTGATGAAAGACCATCAGCACTATGAATAAACTAGCCTGACTCAAAACAGACAGTAGTGTTGATGAAAGACCATCAGCACTATGAATAAACTAGCCTGACTCAAAACAGACAGTAGTGTTGATGAAAGACCATCAGCACTATGAATAAACTAGCCTGACTCAAAACAGACAGTAGTGTTGATGAAAGACCATCAGCACTATGAATAAACTAGCCTGACTGAAAACAGACAGTAGTGTTGATGAAAGACCATCAGCACTATGAATAAACTAGCCTGACTGAAAACAGACAGTAGTGTTGATGAAAGACCATCAGCACTATGAATAAACTAGCCTGACTGAAAACAGACAGTAGTGTTGATGAAAGACCATCAGCACTATGAATAAACTAGCCTGACTGAAAACAGACAGTAGTGTTGATGAAAGACCATCAGCACTATGAATAAACTAGCCTGACTCAAAACAGACAGTAGTGTTGATGAAAGACCATCAGCACTATGAATAAACTAGCCTGACTGAAAACAGACAGTAGTGTTGATGAAAGACCATCAGCACTATGAATAAACTAGCCTGACTCAAAACAGACAGTAGTGTTGATGAAAGACCATCAGCACTATGAATAAACTAGCCTGACTGAAAACAGACAGTAGTGTTGATGAAAGACCATCAGCACTATGAATAAACTAGCCTGACTCAAAACAGACAGTAGTGTTGATGAAAGACCATCAGCACTATGAATAAACTAGCCTGACTCAAAACAGACAGTAGTGTTGATGAAAGACCATCAGCACTATGAATAAACTAGCCTGACTGAAAACAGACAGTAGTGTTGATGAAAGACCATCAGCACTATGAATAAACTAGCCTGACTGAAAACAGACAGTAGTGTTGATGAAAGACCATCAGCACTATGAATAAACTAGCCTGACTCAAAACAGACAGTAGTGTTGATGAAAGACCATCAGCACTATGAATAAACTAGCCTGACTCAAAACAGACAGTAGTGTTGATGAAAGACCATCAGCACTATGAATAAACTAGCCTGACTCAAAACAGACAGTAGTTTGATGAAAGACCATCAGCACTATGAATAAACTAGCCTGACTCAAAACAGACAGTAGTGTTGATGAAAGACCATCAGCACTATGAATAAACTAGCCTGACTCAAAACAGACAGTAGTGTTGATGAAAGACCATCAGCACTATGAATAAACTAGCCTGACTGAAAACAGACAGTAGTGTTGATGAAAGACCATCAGCACTATGAATAAACTAGCCTGACTGAAAACAGACAGTAGTGTTGATGAAAGACCATCAGCACTATGAATAAACTAGCCTGACTGAAAACAGACAGTAGTGTTGATGAAAGACCATCAGCACTATGAATAAACTAGCCTGACTCAAAACAGACAGTAGTGTTGATGAAAGACCATCAGCACTATGAATAAACTAGCCTGACTCAAAACAGACAGTAGTGTTGATGAAAGACCATCAGCACTATGAATAAACTAGCCTGACTGAAAACAGACAGTAGTGTTGATGAAAGACCATCAGCACTATGAATAAACTAGCCTGACTCAAAACAGACAGTAGTGTTGATGAAAGACCATCAGCACTATGAATAAACTAGCCTGACTCAAAACAGACAGTAGTGTTGATGAAAGACCATCAGCACTATGAATAAACTAGCCTGACTCAAAACAGACAGTAGTGTTGATGAAAGACCATCAGCACTATGAATAAACTAGCCTGACTGAAAACAGACAGTAGTGTTGATGAAAGACCATCAGCACTATGAATAAACTAGCCTGACTCAAAACAGACAGTAGTGTTGATGAAAGACCATCAGCACTATGAATAAACTAGCCTGACTGAAAACAGACAGTAGTGTTGATGAAAGACCATCAGCACTATGAATAAACTAGCCTGACTCAAAACAGACAGTAGTGTTGATGAAAGACCATCAGCACTATGAATAAACTAGCCTGACTCAAAACAGACAGTAGTGTTGATGAAAGACCATCAGCACTATGAATAAACTAGCCTGACTGAAAACAGACAGTAGTGTTGATGAAAGACCATCAGCACTATGAATAAACTAGCCTGACTCAAAACAGACAGTAGTGTTGATGAAAGACCATCAGCACTATGAATAAACTAGCCTGACTGAAAACAGACAGTAGTGTTGATGAAAGACCATCAGCACTATGAATAAACTAGCCTGACTGAAAACAGACAGTAGTGTTGATGAAAGACCATCAGCACTATGAATAAACTAGCCTGACTGAAAACAGACAGTAGTGTTGATGAAAGACCATCAGCACTATGAATAAACTAGCCTGACTGAAAACAGACAGTAGTGTTGATGAAAGACCATCAGCACTATGAATAAACTAGCCTGACTGAAAACAGACAGTAGTGTTGATGAAAGACCATCAGCACTATGAATAAACTAGCCTGACTCAAAACAGACAGTAGTGTTGATGAAAGACCATCAGCACTATGAATAAACTAGCCTGACTCAAAACAGACAGTAGTGTTGATGAAAGACCATCAGCACTATGAATAAACTAGCCTGACTCAAAACAGACAGTAGTGTTGATGAAAGACCATCAGCACTATGAATAAACTAGCCTGACTCAAAACAGACAGTAGTGTTGATGAAAGACCATCAGCACTATGAATAAACTAGCCTGACTGAAAACAGACAGTAGTGTTGATGAAAGACCATCAGCACTATGAATAAACTAGCCTGACTGAAAACAGACAGTAGTGTTGATGAAAGACCATCAGCACTATGAATAAACTAGCCTGACTGAAAACAGACAGTAGTGTTGATGAAAGACCATCAGCACTATGAATAAACTAGCCTGACTGAAAACAGACAGTAGTGTTGATGAAAGACCATCAGCACTATGAATAAACTAGCCTGACTGAAAACAGACAGTAGTGTTGATGAAAGACCATCAGCACTATGAATAAACTAGCCTGACTCAAAACAGACAGTAGTGTTGATGAAAGACCATCAGCACTATGAATAAACTAGCCTGACTCAAAACAGACAGTAGTGTTGATGAAAGACCATCAGCACTATGAATAAACTAGCCTGACTCAAAACAGACAGTAGTGTTGATGAAAGACCATCAGCACTATGAATAAACTAGCCTGACTCAAAACAGACAGTAGTGTTGATGAAAGACCATCAGCACTATGAATAAACTAGCCTGACTCAAAACAGACAGTAGTGTTGATGAAAGACCATCAGCACTATGAATAAACTAGCCTGACTGAAAACAGACAGTAGTGTTGATGAAAGACCATCAGCACTATGAATAAACTAGCCTGACTCAAAACAGACAGTAGTGTTGATGAAAGACCATCAGCACTATGAATAAACTAGCCTGACTGAAAACAGACAGTAGTGTTGATGAAAGACCATCAGCACTATGAATAAACTAGCCTGACTCAAAACAGACAGTAGTGTTGATGAAAGACCATCAGCACTATGAATAAACTAGCCTGACTCAAAACAGACAGTAGTGTTGATGAAAGACCATCAGCACTATGAATAAACTAGCCTGACTCAAAACAGACAGTACTGTTGATGAAAGAGCATCAGCACTATGAATAAACTAGCCTGACTCAAAACAGACAGTAGTGTTGATGAAAGACCATCAGCACTATGAATAAACTAGCCTGACTCAAAACAGACAGTAGTGTTGATGAAAGACCATCAGCACTATGAATAAACTAGCCTGACTCAAAACAGACAGTAGTGTTGATGAAAGACCATCAGCACTATGAATAAACTAGCCTGACTGAAAACAGACAGTAGTGTTGATGAAAGACCATCAGCACTATGAATAAACTAGCCTGACTGAAAACAGACAGTAGTGTTGATGAAAGACCATCAGCACTATGAATAAACTAGCCTGACTCAAAACAGACAGTAGTGTTGATGAAAGACCATCAGCACTATGAATAAACTAGCCTGACTCAAAACAGACAGTAGTGTTGATGAAAGACCATCAGCACTATGAATAAACTAGCCTGACTGAAAACAGACAGTAGTGTTGATGAAAGACCATCAGCACTATGAATAAACTAGCCTGACTGAAAACAGACAGTAGTGTTGATGAAAGACCATCAGCACTATGAATAAACTAGCCTGACTGAAAACAGACAGTAGTGTTGATGAAAGACCATCAGCACTATGAATAAACTAGCCTGACTCAAAACAGACAGTAGTGTTGATGAAAGACCATCAGCACTATGAATAAACTAGCCTGACTCAAAACAGACAGTAGTGTTGATGAAAGACCATCAGCACTATGAATAAACTAGCCTGACTGAAAACAGACAGTAGTGTTGATGAAAGACCATCAGCACTATGAATAAACTAGCCTGACTCAAAACAGACAGTAGTGTTGATGAAAGACCATCAGCACTATGAATAAACTAGCCTGACTCAAAACAGACAGTAGTGTTGATGAAAGACCATCAGCACTATGAATAAACTAGCCTGACTCAAAACAGACAGTAGTGTTGATGAAAGACCATCAGCACTATGAATAAACTAGCCTGACTGAAAACAGACAGTAGTGTTGATGAAAGACCATCAGCACTATGAATAAACTAGCCTGACTGAAAACAGACAGTAGTGTTGATGAAAGACCATCAGCACTATGAATAAACTAGCCTGACTGAAAACAGACAGTAGTGTTGATGAAAGACCATCAGCACTATGAATAAACTAGCCTGACTGAAAACAGACAGTAGTGTTGATGAAAGACCATCAGCACTATGAATAAACTAGCCTGACTGAAAACAGACAGTAGTGTTGATGAAAGACCATCAGCACTATGAATAAACTAGCCTGACTGAAAACAGACAGTAGTGTTGATGAAAGACCATCAGCACTATGAATAAACTAGCCTGACTGAAAACAGACAGTAGTGCTCTTGTCAAATCACACTCCATAAGGAGCAATATAGGGGAAAAGGGCTGGCAGTCAGGCTATGAAAAGGCTACACAGCACAGTAGAGTTTATTGTAGCCCAATATTGACTTGACTCAACACCTGAACTTACCAGAGTCTACATCATCGCTATCCTCTTCATCAGCCTCCTTCTCGTCATTACCGTCATCATCTTTGACAGCTACACCGAGTTCCAGTGTTTGACTGCAGTCTTCCAGCTCTGGACCTCTCAGGGAGCTTCTCTGGGCCGGGTCACTAGCATCCGGGGATTCCGGGTCAGACATGGTGCCACAGTCTTAAATATGAAGAGATATGTGATCGATCTATTCAGAAAACACACTGACGTCTAGCTATCTAACGTCGTTATTGTATCAGATATGAGTCTAAGCTTGCTAGTTCACTGCTTGCAGAACATTGGAGGAAAAACAACAACGGTCACTGATCTAGTTAAGGTTAGCTAGTTACTGAGACGGGAATAGCCTTCACATGTTTGTAGATTATACATCCTCTGTGGCTACTAACTAGGTGGAGGACGTGAGAAAAAAAACATGCGCAACCTAGTTAGCTCGACCTGACGCTTCCCTGGCTGGTAGTCGTTCTAGTAGCTTAAACACTGATATAGCATGTTGGGTACACATTTCAACGTTATACAGATTACCTGGGATAGGTTTTCTTCAATTATTTGACATGGAGGAGGGTCGGGGAATCCAACTGTAAACTTCCGCCTGTGTGAGGAAAAAGGCGTGTTCACGAGCATCACGTATGCGCAGTCATTGCGCTTCTTTCACTCTGGATTGTTTGTATTATTGTTTATTTATATTTAACCTTTATTTAACTAGGCAAGTCAGTTAAATAACAAATTATTATTTATAATGACGGCCTACTAATCGGTAGAGCAGTATACTATTCGGCGTACAGTAGTAAATCTCTGAAACTGGAAACACTTATCTCCCTCACTAGCTTTAAGCACCAACTGTCAGAGCAGCTCACAGATTACTGCACCTGTACATAGCCCACCTATAATTTAGCCCAAACAACTACCTCTTTCCCAACTGTATTTAATTTTAATTTATTTATTTATTTTGCTCCTTTGCACCCCATTATTTTTTTATTTCTACTTTGCACATTCTTCCATTGCAAAACTACCATTCCAGTATTTTACTTGCTATATTGTATTTACTTTGCCATCATGGCCTTTTTTGCCTTTACCTCCCTTCTCACCTAATTTGCTCACATTGTATATAGACTTGTTTATACTGTATTATTGACTGTATGTTTGTTTTTACTCCATGTGTAACTCTGTGTCGTTTTATCTGTCGAACTGCTTTGCTTTATCTTGGCCAGGTCGCAATTGTAAATGAGAACTTGTTCTCAACTTGCCTACCTGGTTAAATAAAGGTAAAATAAAATAAATAAATAAATAAAAGTATTGGTGTAAAAAGGAGATACATTTATCAGATGCTCTTATCCAGAGCGATTTACAGGTGCAATTAGGCAAGACTTTTTATTTTAATCTAAGACATTTCTAGAAAATGAATGTGTCTAAACTACTTGGTAAGCTCAACATTTTTACATGTCTTTATTTTTTAAGGATAATAGTACTGCTGGATAGGCCTCATATTGGACAACCGAAATAATCCCCAAAAATTGCCACCAAGACAGGAATTCATTCATTTTATTTGAGCATTTCTACACTCCACGTGTTAAAAGTCTCTGGGGGCGGTTTCCCAGACACAGATCAAGCCCAGTGCTGGACTAAAAAAGCACTTTTTTCACTATAAATTCTCCATTGAGAATGCTTTTTTAGACAAGGACTAGGCTTAATCTGCATCTGGTAAACCACCCCTCAGAGAACCACAAACAATTAACAACACATCACGCAGTTGGTGTTTATTGTCATAACATATACTGACATGGTCACATTGTGTCACATCAAATCATGTGTATGTTATTAAGCCCTTTTTCACATCAGCAGGTGTCACAAAGTGCTCTTGTCCAGGGCTGAGCTCTGACCCTTTGGGGGGCATGTGGTCAACAACAAAAAGCTCCAGCACCCAATGTTGATATGTGTGGGTATAGACAACATTAATATGTGTGTAACTCTTGTCCAGGGCTGAACTCTGACCCTTTGGGGGGCATGTGGTCAACAACAAACATCATTAATATAGACAACATTAATATGTGTGTAACTCTTGTCCAGGGCTGAACTCTGACCCTTTGGGGGGCATGTGGTCAACAACAAACATCATTAATATAGACAACATTAATATGTGTGTAACTCTTGTCCAGGGCTGAACTCTGACCCTTTGGGGGGCATGTGGTCAACAACAAACATCATTAATATAGACAACATTAATATGTGTGTAACTCTTGTCCAGGGCTGAACTCTGACCCTTTGGGGGGCATGTGGTCAACAACAAAAAGCTCCAATGTTGAGTAAAGTATTTTGACTATTTCAACTGGAATAAATGCTGCACTTGGTAACAATGACCAACACAATTGCAGTTCAAATAGAATACTATAGCCTACCATGACCATAAATGCAGATACCCTGCCTAAAACCACAAAGTGCCCTGCAGATACCCTGCCTAAAACCACAAAGTGCCCTGCAGATACCCTGCCTAAAACCACAAAGTGCCCTGCAGATACCCTGCCTAAAACCACAAAGTGCCCTGCAGATACCCTGCCTAAAACCACAAAGTGCCCTGCAGATACCCTGCCTAAAACCACAAAGTGCCCTGCAGATACCCTGCCTAAAACCACAAAGTGCCCTGCAGATACCCTGCCTAAAACCACAAAGTGCCCTGCAGATACCCTGCCTAAAACCACAAAGTGCCCTGCAGATACCCTGCCTAAAACCACAAAGAACAAGCAATGCAGAGGCAGAATCAAAGGGAGTAGGAAAAGCTCCCTAGAAAGGCAGAAACCTAGAGAGGAACCAGGCGCTGAGGCGTGACCAGACCTCTTCTGGCTGTGTCTGGTAGAGAGGAACCAGGCGCTGAGGCGTGACCAGACCTCTTCTGGCTGTGTCTGGTAGAGAGGAAGCAGGCTCTGATGGGTGGCCAGTCCTCTTCTGGCTGTGTCTGGTAGAGAGGAACCAGGCGCTGAGGCGTGACCAGACCTCTTCTGGCTGTGCCGGATAGAGATTTAAGAGTCCATGTGACCATTAAGGCCAGATCGTTCATAGATGGCCAGCAGGGTCAAATAATAACCACAATGGCAATAATGGAAAGGGGGATACCTAGTCAGTTGTACAACTGAATGCCTTCAACAGAAATGTGTCTTCCGCATTTAACCCAACCCCACTGAATCAGAGAGGTGCAGGGGGGGCTGCCTTAATCGACATCCACGGCACCCAGGGAACAGTTGGTTAACTGCCTTGCTCAGGGGAACAGTGGGTTAACTGCCTTGCTCAGGGGAACAGTGGGTTAACTGCCTTGCTCAGGGGAACAGTGGGTTAACTGCCTTGCTCAGGGGAAGTTGGTGGTTGAAGATATCCCTCTAGTGGTGTGGGGGCTGTGCTTTGGCAAAGTGGGTGGGGTTATATCCTTCCTGTTTGGCCCTGTCCGGGGGTGTCCTCGGATGGGGCCACAGTGTCTCCTGACCCCTCCTGTCTCAGCCTCCAGTATTTATGCTGCAGTAGTTTATGTGTCGGGGGGCTGGGGTCAGTTTGTTATATCTGGAGTACTTCTCCTGTCCTATTCGGTGTCCTGTGTGAATCTAAGTGTGCGTTCTCTAATTCTCTCCTTCTCTCTTTCTTTCTCTCTCTCGGAGGACCTGAGCCCTAGGACCATGCCCCAGGACTACCTGACATGATGACTCCTTGCTGTCCCCAGTCCACCTGGCCATGCTGCTGTTCCAGTTTCAACTGACCTGAGCCCTAGGACCATGCCCCAGGACTACCTGACATGATGACTCCTTGCTGTCCCCAGTCTACCTGGCCATGCTGCTGCTCCAGTTTCAACTTCCACCTGACTGTGCTGCTGCTCTAGTTTCAACTGTTCTGCCTTATTATTATTCGACCATGCTGGTCATTTATGAACATTGAACATCTTGACCATGTTCTGTTATAATCTCCACCCGGCACAGCCAGAAGAGGACTGGCCACCCCACATAGCCTGGTTCCTCTCTAGGTTTCTTCCTAGGTATTGGCCTTTCTAGGGAGTTTTTCCTAGCCACCGTGCTTCTCCACCTGCATTGCTTGCTGTTTGGGGTTTTAGGCTGGGTTTCTGTACAGCACTTTGAGATATCAGCTGATGTACGAAGGGCTATATAAATAAATTTGATTTGATTTGATTTGAGGGGAACAGTGGGTTAACTGCCTTGCTCAGGGGAACCGTGGGTTAACTGCCCAGGGGCAGAATGACAGATTTGTACCTTGTCAGCTCAGGGATTCGATCTAGCAACCTTTCAGTTACTGGCCCAATGCTTTAACCACTAGGCTACCTAAAGAGGACAACACGATGTAACACATCATTATATATATCATTACTGTCTTCATATATGTCGTTAACCTAGAGAAGCTTTATGAAGGCTGTATCACTAAATGAAGCACTACAAATTCAGTCATGACTAGTGAGATGTTGAAAAGCACATTTGGAGCACAATTTCAGATGACTTTTATTTTGAAAACCCCATGTCCTTTATTAAATGGATGTATAGACTGTTTCAAATGTAGACGTTCCACTGGTACGTGCCCGAGGCCCAGCGATGCTAGTGTTAATGAGAGCAGCAGAGAAACCACCAGCAATCATTTGGCCATTGAAACCTGGATTTCTTTTCTCAATTCATCAGTCCTCGAGTCTTTGCATTCTCTCTCCTCAGCTTCTTCTCAAAACTCATTGGAGGAGAAGGTCTGAGGGGAGGGACTTTAGATATTCTCCTCCAATACAGTTGAGGATGCGAGATAATCGAGGAAAGATGAATTGAGAAAGGATTAGGCCTCAGTGACTAAAGTACTGGCCACTGGTCTCATTGACGACATGTGTTTTCCAAAATAAAAGTCCCCCAGACAAATTGTAGGCTTTTCCTATGTCATGTCCAAGGAGGCTGTCATCTCGCTTGTGTGATGCTCCTGGTGTTTCTTCAGCAATTTGGGTACATGGAACCCTTTCCCACACAGGCTACAGACATACGGCTTCTCCCCTGTATGGAGCCTCATGTGCACCTTCAGACTCCCCGGTGTGGTGAACCCCTTATCACAGACAGTACAAGGGTACGGCCTCTCTTTAGTGTGCGTGATCTGGTGCACTCTCAGATTCCCAGACTGTGCGAAACGGGTCCCGCATATAGTGCAGACGTACGGTTTCTCTCCAGTGTGTGTTCTCTGGTGGCTTTGAAGGTCACCAGCCCGTACGAACGTACGACCGCAGTACGAACAGCAGAACCTCTTCTGAAGGTTCTTCAAGTGCGTCCTTGCATGCGTCTGCAGCTTCTCTACATCCGTGAAGCTCTTACCGCAGTCGCAGATGTGGTAGAGGACCTCTTCCATGTGTAACTTCTTGAGCTTGTGTTTTTTCAGGCACTGGGATCTGGCGAAGCGTTGTCCGCAGATGGGGCACTGATGCGGTTTCTCCTTGGTGTGGGTCAGTAGGTGGGTGTTGAGGTTCCCTCTGATCGTGAAGCCCTTCCCGCAGTAGGAGCAGTGGTGGAGGTTCTCTCCTGTGTGGATCAGACGATGAACCTTGAGGGTTCTGAAGTGGGAGAACATCTTGCCACAGTCATCACAGTGGTATGGTTTCTCAATACGGTGGGTCTGTCTGTGCTTCCTATACTCCAACAGGTGGGCGAAACTCTCCGGGCACTTGGAGCAGTGGTATGGTTTCTCTCCTGTATGGACTCGCTGGTGGATCTTGAGGTGCCGTAGCAAGGTGAATGTCTTCCCACACGGATGGCAGACGTGCTTGGTTTTCTCTCCGGTGTGGATGGTCATGTGTCTCCTCAGGTCGTCGGGTCGTAAGAAACACTTCCCGCAGACAGAGCACTGATGTGGTTTCTCTCCGCTGTGAATCAGCGCATGTCTGTTCAGCCGCGTCTTTGTGAGGAACCTCTTTCCGCACTCGGAGCAGCGGTGGTGCTTCTCAGAGATGTCTGTGTCAGATCTGGCAACCTCTCCTGTTTCAATGACAACATTATAGGGGTTAGAGACGCTGCTAGTACAGATAGGAGAGAACAGCATCACTTGCATGCTTAACAGTATACTGTACATACAGTAAAATACTACAGCAACCTTAACCCAACACCTAGCAAACTCGTCAAGAGGTTCAGATCACTGTTGGGTTGACAGTCTCCTGGACCCAGTTTGCATACTGGTCGGAGATACACCCCAGATTTTCTACAATACCATGTACCTGCACCCATAGAGATCCTACTCAATTACTAGAGGGGCTGTGTTGTAAACCCTCAAAGTTCCATAATGGTCTGAAAATGGCAGCCATCTTGGTCAGGGAGAAATCCAACCCAGTCTAATTGGAATGAATGGCAGTAGGTGATGCATTTCCTGCTTTAACTGGCGCAGGAAAATAAAAGGCACGTGATGCATCAGAAATTGGGTAATAGAATTAGTCGACCTAAAATATTGGTCATATAATTATGAATATAGTTTATACAGGTTTTATACACATTTTCCGTATAATTAGCCTCTAAAATATATGTAAACAAACCACAATGTCTCAATGTGTGCTCTCTTGGAAAGCAGTGAGTGTTTTTATACGATACAATATCAGTACTTGCATTTACAACTTGTCTAAGCCCTATCAACAACTGATGTCAGAAAGTGTATGGCTGTGGATTGACTGCATTGTTTTAATGGAATGTTGGCAGCAATTTTTTTAAGCTGTTTGGAATAGCTAGCTAACAAGCAAACAGTGGAGATCATCTTCAAATTCATTGTGTTACACAATAGTGTACTTGTACCAATAGTTTAACATCAGGGTATGGGTGTTTCTCTCACCTTTGTGAACCACCTGGTGTCGTCTCAGGTCATAGGATCGCAAGAAGGCCTTCCCGCAAACGGAACAATGGTGGGGTTTCTCTCCGCTGTGGGTCATCATGTGTATCTTCAAGCTGCTGGCTGCAGTAAACCGCTTGCCGCACTGGGAGCAGAGGTACGGTCTCTCCGGGTCAGGGTCCCCAAGGCTGTCTGGGTCAGAGCTGGCACCCTCTCCTGTTTCAATGGCAACATTACAGGGGTTAAACACTTGTTTTCTATTTTATATGCTATACTATGCATCGGTATCTAAAAAGGTAGAAAGGATAGTTGACTTCTCCTAAATGTATATTCTGATCTGAATTGGTCCTACCCACACCTTCCTCTTCCTCTTAGATGTATGTTCTGATCAGCGATTACTGGGATATTCAAGTCCGGGCTCTGGCTGGGCCACTCAAGGACATTCAGAGACTTGTCCCGAAGCCACTCCTGTGTTGTCTTGGCTGTGTGCTTAAGGTCGTCGTCCTGCTGGAAGGCGAACCTTCGCCCCAGTCTGAGGTCCTGAGTACTCTGGAGCAGGTTTTCATCAAGGATCTCCCTGTACTTTGCTCCGTTCATCTTTCCCTCGATCCTGACTAGTCTCCCAGTCCCTCCCGCTGAAAAACATCCCCACAGCATAATGCTGCCACCACCATGCTTTACCATAGGGATGGTGCCAGGTTTCCTCCAGACGTGACGCTTGGCATTCAGGCCAAAGAGTTCAATCTTAGTTTCATCAGACCAGATAATCTTGTTTCTCACGGTCTGAGTCTTTAGGTGCCTTTTGGCTGTCATGTGCCTTTTACTGAGAAGTGGCTTCTGTTTGGCCACTCCACCATAAAGGCCTGATTGGTGGAGTGCTGCAGAGATGGTTTTCCTTCTGGAAGGTTCTCCCATCTCCACAGAGGAACTCTGGAGCTCTGTCAGAGTGACCATTGGGTTCTTGGTCACCTCCCTGACCAAGGCCCTTCTCCCCGATTGCTCAGTTCGGCCAGTTGGCTCTAGGAAACCCTTCCCCATATCTGTGTCGTGACACAGTCCTGTCTCTGAGCTCTAAGGACAATTCCTTCGACCTCATGGCTTGGTTTTTGCTCTGACATGCACTGTCAACTGTGGGACCTTATATAGACAGGTGTGTGCCTTTCCAAATCATGTCCAATCAATTACATTTACCACAGGTGGACTCCAATCAAGATGTAGAAACATCAAGGATGATCAATGGAAACAGGATGCACCTGAGCTCAATTTCGAGTCTCCTAGCAATGAGTCTCTGTTTTCATTTTTAATACATTTGCAAACATTTCTGAAAACCTGTTTTCGCTTCGTCATTATGGGGTATTGTGTGTAGATTGATGAGGATTTAAAAAAAATGTGTTTAATCTATTTTAGAATAAAGCTGTAGTGTAACAAAATGTGGGGCAAGTCAAGTGGTCTGAATACTTTGCGAATGCACTGTATGTCGGTAAGTAGCCTTCCACAAGCCTTGGCCTGTACAAGCCGGAACAGCTCATAGGACAGGAGGCATCTCCTGTTTCTGAAGCGTGAGGCAGAGGCAGGAGAGTATGTCGTTTTATGTATATTTTATGGATATCATGTATTTTATTTGTTGTGTTTTATTTCCTGTTTGGACCCCAGAAAGAGGGGCTAATTGAGGATCCCAATAAATACTACTAAATACTACACGACTTATTCTGAGACCTGGACCAGGTTGCATGTAGCTGGTTTGAAAATCAATTAAAAGTCATATGAATGTGGCTCACCTTTTAGTCAGTTACATTTCTATGGCAGCGAATCCTTCACCAACTAACCTGCTCCCGGGCAGGCCAACTCTATCCTGAATGAATCCTTCAGAACTAACCTGCTCCCGGGCAGGCCAACTCTATCCTGAATGAATCCTTCAGAACTAACCTGCTCCCAAGCAGGCCAACTCTATCCTGAATGAATCCTTCAGAACTAACCTGCTCCCGGGCAGGCCAACTCTATCCGGAATTAATCATTCAGAACTAACCTGCTCCCGGGCAGGCCAACTCTATCCTGAATGAATCCTTCAGAACTAACCTGCTCCCAAGCAGGCCAACTCTATCCTGAATTAATCCTTCACCAACTAACCTCAGGCCAACTCTATCCTGAATGAATCCTTCAGAACTAACCTGCTCCCAAGCAGGCCAACTCTATCCTGAATGAATCCTTCAGAACTAACCTGCCCAACACTATCCTGAATGAATAGTCTGAACCGCGAGTTGAGGACCAATGAAATCAGAATCCCTCCCTCTTGCAAAGAGTGTGTCATCATCTCCTTCATTTGAGGAAGAAGACGGATTAAATATGTTATTAATTAAATGTTTGTGTGTGATTTTTATTTATTTTTACAATAATAAAAAAAAACTATAACATGATTTAGTAATGACAGAATGCATTTAGAAACTAAAATAAACATTTCTTATTATTATTATATTAACAATAAGAATAAACATTATTATTGTATATTAATGTGTATATGAATGGGTAGTTTAATGGGTTTATTGTATATTAATGTGTATTAATGTGTATATGAATGGGTAGTTTAATGGGTTTATTGTATATTAATGTGTATATGAATGGGTAGTTTAATGGGTTTAAATAAAATCACATTTTATTTGTCACATACACATGGTTGGCAGATGTCAATGCGAGTGTAGCGAAATGCTTGTGCTTCTAGTTACGACAGTGCAGTAATATCTAACAAGTAATCTAACAAATTCACAACGACTACCTTGTACACACAATGTAAGGGGATGGAATAAGAATATGTATCTATAAATAAATGGATCCGTCTCGTCATTGTTGGTAATCAAGCCTACCACTGTAGTGTCGTCTGCAAACTTGATGATTGCGTTGGAGGCGTGCATGGCCACGCAGTCATGGGTGAACAGGGAGTACAGGAGAGGGCTGAGAACACACCCTTGTGGGGCCCCAGAACCCCTCATAGCCTGGTTCCTCTCTAGGTTTCTTCCTAGGTTTTGGCCTTTCTAGGGAATTTTTCCTAGTTACCGTGCTTCTACACCTGCATTGCTTGCTGTTTGGGGGTTTAGGCTGGGTTTCTGTACAGCACTTTGCATATTAATGTGTATATAAATGTGGAGTTTAATGTATTTATTGTATATGAATATGTTTATGAATGGGTAGTTGAATGGGTTTATTGTATATTAATGTGTATATGAATGGGTAGTTGAATGTGTTTATTGTATATTAATGGGTAGTTGAATGTGTTTATTGTATATTAATAGATAGTTGAATGTGTTTATTGTATATTAATGGGTAGTTGAATGTGTTTATTGTATATTAATGGATAGTTGAATGTGTTTATTGTATATTAATGGGTATTTGAATGTGTTTATTGTATATTAATGGGTAGTTGAATGTGTTTATTGTATATTAATAGATAGTTGAATGTGTTTATTGTATATTAATGGGTATTTGAATGTGTTTATTGTATATTAATGGGTATTTGAATGTGTTTATTGTATATAAATGGGTATTTGAATGTGTTTATTGTATATTAATGGGTATTTGAATGTGTTTATTGTATATTAATGGGTATTTGAATGTGTTTATTGTATATTAATATGTGTATGAATGGGTAGTTCAATGGGTAGATGAATGTGTTTATTGTATATTAATGGGTATTTGAATGTGTTTATTGTATATTAATGGGTAGTTGAATGTGTTTATTGTATATTAATGGGTAGTTGAATGTGTTTATTGTATATTAATGGGTAGTTGAATGTGTTTATTGTATATTAATGGGTAGTTGAATGTGTTTATTGTATATTAATGGGTATTTGAATGTGTTTATTGTATATTAATGTGTAGATGAATGTGTTTATTGTATATTAATGGGTAGTTGAATGTGTTTATTGTATATTAATGGGTAGTTGAATGTGTTTATTGTATATTAATGGGTAGTTGAATGTGTTTATTGTATATTAATGGGTAGTTGAATGTGTTTATTGTATATTAATGGGTAGTTGAATGTGTTTATTGTATATTAATGGGTATTTGAATGTGTTTATTGTATATTAATGGGTAGTTGAATGTGTTTATTGTATATTAATAGATAGTTGAATGTGTTTATTGTATATTAATGGGTATTTGAATGTGTTTATTGTATATTAATGGGTATTTGAATGTGTTTATTGTATATAAATGGGTATTTGAATGTGTTTATTGTATATTAATGGGTATTTGAATGTGTTTATTGTATATTAATGGGTATTTGAATGTGTTTATTGTATATTAATATGTGTATGAATGGGTAGTTCAATGGGTAGATGAATGTGTTTATTGTATATTAATGGGTATTTGAATGTGTTTATTGTATATTAATGGGTAGTTGAATGTGTTTATTGTATATTAATGGGTAGTTGAATGTGTTTATTGTATATTAATGGGTAGTTGAATGTGTTTATTGTATATTAATGGGTAGTTGAATGTGTTTATTGTATATTAATGGGTATTTGAATGTGTTTATTGTATATTAATGTGTAGATGAATGTGTTTATTGTATATTAATGGGTAGTTGAATGTGTTTATTGTATATTAATGGGTAGTTGAATGTGTTTATTGTATATTAATGGGTAGTTGAATGTGTTTATTGTATATTAATGGGTAGTTGAATGTGTTTATTGTATATTAATGGGTAGTTGAATGTGTTTATTGTATATTAATGGGTATTTGAATGTGTTTATTGTATATTAATGTGTAGATGAATGTGTTTATTGTATATTAATGGGTATTTGAATGGGTCATGTGTTTAAATAAATCCTGGCTTGGTCCCATCTATACCTTCCTCCTCCTCTCCATCCCCCACCTCCTCCTCTGGATGCATGTTCTGATCAGTGATTACCTGGCTTGGTCCCATCTATACCTTCCTCCTCCTCTCCATCCCCCACCTCCTCCTCTGGATGCATGTTCTGATCAGTGATTACCTGGCTTGGTCCCATCTATACCTTCCTCCTCCTCTCCATCCCCCACCTCCTCCTCTGGATGCATGTTCTGATCAGTGATTACCTGGCTTGGTCCCATCTATACCTTCCTCCTCCTCCTCTCCATCCCCCACCTCTTCCTCCTCTGGATGCATGTTCTGATCAGTGATTACCTGGCTTGGTCCCATCTATACCTTCCTCCTCCTCCTCTCCATCCCCCACCTCTTCCTCCTCTGGATGCATGTTCTGATCAGTGATTACCTGGCTTGGTCCCATCTATACCTTCCTCCTCCTCCTCTCCATCCCCCACCTCCTCCTCTGGATGCATGTTCTGATCAGTGATTACCTGGCTTGGTCCTATCCACACCTTCCTCCTCCTCCTCTTCATCCTTCTCTCTGTCCCTCTCCTCCTCATCCTCTCTTTTAACAATAACAAGCCCTGTAAAACATCAAACCAATTAGACTGGAACACAATGTTCATTAAAACTTTATAATAGATCTTCACATAATAATAGTAATAAAAAACTAATAATACTAATAATAAAACCCCCATACATAAACACAACACAAAATAAACCCATGTCACACCCTGGCCTGACCAAATAAAGAAAGAAAACACAAAATACTAAGACCAGGGGCCTGTTGCACAAAAGTAGAATTAAGACATCCGGGATAAATGACTCAGACCAGGGGCCTGTTGCACAAAAGTAGAATTAAGACATCCGGGATAAATGACTCAGACCAGGGGCCTGTTGCACAAAAGTAGAATTAAGACATCCGGGATAAATGACTCAGCTGAGCTCAATGAAGCCAAAACATGTGCGTCCAGGCTTAATTGGTTGCACAAAGACCAAGCCAGGATGAGCAGACACGGATTCATTAAGCCAGGTGAAACCAATCCTGGATAGGTGCGCGCTCACGGCTCACTCAAATAGACCCCGCCGAGGAGGTAAAAGATATAATTAAGAAGAAAGGCAACACCGCCACAGTGATAAAGCAAAGAGAAAAAGCGTGGCAAAGTATTGCAGACCGCCTGAATGCGTAAGTAGTGCACAATTACACACTCACCGCTCCGCTGAAACATCACAATTACAATTCAAATATTTAATTCACATCTCCAAAAATGCAGTTGTACTGTAATTATGAAACGGTTAAATTTTTTATTGAAATGCACTGCAGATATGAGTGAAATTGTGTAAAGTAACTCCATCACACTGTATAAAGCTATGATAATTTTTTTGATATTTTTACTGAAAACAAGACAAAAATACCAAGTAATTTTTTGCAGTGTGACTCCATTAAATGTGTGTGTGTGTGTGTGTGTGTGTGTGTGTGTAGATTAAACATGAACGGGCCAAAACGGACATGGCAGCAGGTCAAAATCAAATACAAGAACATTCTGCAGAATGGTATGGTCCCTGACTAATATTTAACAAAGCACAAGCATATATTGTACCCAGAAGGTGCCTGCTCACACATTGTCTGTACTGTTTTAGCAGTGAAAAAGAATACCCACAGACAAGGCACGGGTGGTGGGTCACCAAAGGCTGACCTTACCCCAGCAGAGGACATGGCCTTGGAGCTAAATAAAGGCAGGCCCGTCTTAGAGGGGATCCCTGGGGGGAAAGAGACGAGCATAGGTTCCTCCCAAGATGCCACCCGCTTCATTCAAGGTATGTCCTTCCATCTCTACATGGGATACAACCACATTCATATTGAATCAATTTGGACTGTCTGACTTTGGTTTACCTATTGCCTTGCAGTGTCTGGCAGCACTGTGTTCCTGTTAGAGCCACCAGCACAAGCACCAGACGATGCTGATCCAGTGAGTACTCCATCAAAGGCATACTGTAGGCCTGGCATGTCTTGTCTACTAGCTTCAATATGAATCCGATTAAATGTGATAGGGTGAAGGCCCCAGTGCAGCAGCAACAGCACATGATGGAGACGATGATGAGGAGGAGACCATCTCTCTGGATTCCAGAAGGCATGAGGTATCATGTTAAGACTGTGAAAGTACTATTTACTCTACAATGGTGAGGAGTCCTCATCAAAATCAAAAAATGTAATTTCTTTTACAGGACCCAGATGCTATACAGTGGGAAAACCAGCCTGGCAACATAGTGCGTATTAATAAAAGGACACCACATCCTGCCAAATTCCAGCTGCGCTAATTGTATTGTGTTCACAGAGCTCACAAGCTATCAGAAAGTTGTATGGCAACCACCTCCGGCGCCAAATAGAACTGGCAGACATAGACATTCAGTACAAGAAGAAAAAGATGGAAAATCTTGCACTGGAGTTCGAAATAAAAAAGAGGACAATTAGGAAACTGGACCTTGAAATAAAAAAACTTGAGAGGGAGGTGAGATATGCCTTCAATGTACACTGTATGCTAACTGTAACACAAATGTATTAATCATTATTTTTCTTTCCTCCCCCAGCTCCAAGAAGATGACACAGCTCTAAATAAAAATTAGGTATATTCTCGTAAAGTCAAGTGAGCCATGACATATGAGCTCTTATTGTGAGCACACAGGACGGTGGCATCTTTCGAAGTTTTTTTAAATTTTCCCAGCAATCAGTACAACCAAGTCATCGTTATAAGGCATCGCCCTCTTTTGCCCACCCCCCCAGCACCAGGTGTGGCCACTAGCCTATATGAAGGCCCAAAATTGTGTGTTCCTTTCTGCTCTGACAATGGCATGCCCATTCGTGCGAGATGTGGTGGATGAAGAAGCACTTGTGCTGAGGAGAGCCTTCAGGCGAGAAAGGGTCTTCAGGGACCGGTTGGACCCACTGGCCTTCCCTGATGACCATCTATATGAAAGATACAGGTTTTCTGCAGATGGCATCAGGTATCTATGCAGACTACTGGGTCCCAGGATTAAGCACCGCACTGCACGGAGCCATGCACTGAGTGTGGAGCAAATGGTTTGTGTGGCCTTGCGCTTTTTTGCTAGTGGAGCCTTCCTGTACTCAGTGGGGGATGCAGAACAGCTGAACAAGGCCACAATTTGCCGCACAATAAGGAGTGTGTGTCTGGCTATCAAAGCATTAGCAGATGTCTTCATCTCCTTCCCTGGCCACAGAAGACTCTGTGACATCAAAGAGGAGTTCTATAGGATTGCAGGTAAGAGGATCTACAAATTACAGGACAACTGTTAACACATAGTAGGATACTCATTACTTTGTGTGACAGGTTTCCCCAATGTCATTGGTGCAGTGGACTGCACACACATAAGGATAAAAGCCCCCTCAGGTGCCCATGAGGCCGATTTTGTGAATAGGAAATCCTTTCACAGCATTAATGTTCAGGTGAACATAACTTTTTGATATTGTCCATTGACGAACACTCTGCATTGCCAGTGATGTGCATTGATTGGTGTAATATTCCTCATCTTATGATTTCAGATGGTCTGCAATGCTGACTGTGTGATCAGCAATGTTGTGGCAAAATGGCCTGGCTCAGTCCATGACTCCAGAATCTTTCGGGCCTCTGAAATCTATCACAAG
>NW_022261978.1:12116682-12264182 GCF_002021735.2 Oncorhynchus kisutch | reverse complement strand
AGTAGTAGTAGTAGTAGTAGTAGTAATAATAATAGTAGTAGTAGTAGTAGTAGTAATAATAATAGTAATAGTAGTAATAACAATAGTAATAACAATAGTAATAATAAGTGTAATAATAATAATAGTAATAATAATAATAGTAATAGCAATAGTAATAATAGTAGTAATAATAATAGCAATAATAATAGTAATAATAATAATAGTAATAATAATAATAGTAATAATAATAATAGTAGTAGTAGTAATAACAACAGTAATAATAATAGTAATAATAATAGTAATAATAGTAATAATAGTAGTAATAATAATAGTAGTAGTAGTAATAGCAATAGTAATAATAATAGTAATAATAATAGTAATAATAGTAATAATAGTAGTAATAATAGTAGTAATAGTAGTAGTACTAATAGTAGTAATAATAGTAGTAATAATAGTAGTAATAATAGTAATAATAATAATAGTAGTGATAATAATAGTAATAATAATAATAGTAATAATAATAATAGTAATAACAATAATAATAGTAGTAGTAGTAGTAGTAGCAGTAACAATAGTAGTAGTAGTAGTAGCAGTAATAATAGTAGTAGTAGTAGTAATAATAATAGTAATAATAGTAGTAATAATAGTAGTAATAATTATAGTAGTAATAATAATAGTAATAATAATAATAGTAGTAATAATAATAGTAATAATAATAATAATAGTAATAATAATAATAGTAATAATAATAGTAGTAGTAATAATAATAATAGTAATAATAGTAGTAATAATAATAATAATAATAATAATAAAAGTAATAATAATATAATAGGCTTTATTCTATTCTCTTTCTATTGTAATATATTACCTGGGTTAGTTCTCTTTCTATTGTAATATATTACCTGGGTTAGTTCTCTTTCTATTGTAATATATTACCTGGGCTAGTTCTTTTTCTATTGTAATATATTACCTGGGTTAGTTCTCTTTCTATTGTAATATATTACCTGGGTTAGTCCTCTTTCTATTGTAATATATTACCTGGGTTAGTTCTCTTTCTATTGTAATATATTACCTGGGTATATTACCCTGGCTAGTGTACTTATTACCTGGGTTGGCCACAGCTCCTCCTTTCTGGTCCTCCTCTTCTTCCATATCTACTTGAACAACATCAAAACAGGGGCTTAGGGGTTATTCTTGGACTACACATGCTGTGTGCGCCACACTAGACAATAGTAGACATGGGTTCAATTCGAATTGAAAATGCGTCTGTGCTTGATTGAAATCAATATGTGCCTGGTCCATTTGAACCAAACGGAATATTCTCAAAAGTGACCATCACCCCACTGAACTAGCTGACACTTAAATCCTATTTGAACCCAGATCTGGACTTTAAGGACTATGATGGAACCAAAATGCTGGCGTAGCCAACCTGGACTCACCAGAATCAATGTCATTATCTTCCTCATCCTCTTCTTCCTCCTCCTCCTCGATTTCTCTCTCCTCTTCTTCCTCTTTGACAATCACATTGAGCTCCACTGTTTGACTGCAGTCCTCCAGCTTCACTGATGCCATCTCTGGACCCTGTTGTGAGCTTGTCTGGGCCGGATCACCACAGCCAGGACCCGGCTCAGACATGATATGAACACTGCAGCCAGAACCCAGTTCAGACATGGTATGAACACGGCAGCCAGAACCCAGTTCAGACATGGTATGAACACGGCAGCCAGAACCCAGTTCAGACATGGTATGAACACGGCAGCCAGAACCCAGTTCAGACATGGTATGAACACGGCAGCCAGAACCCAGTTCAGACATGGTATGAACACGGCAGCCAGAACCCAGTTCAGACATGGTATGAACACGGCAGCCAGAACCCAGTTCAGACATGGTATGAACACGGCAGCCAGAACCCAGTTCAGACATGGTATGAACACGGCAGCCAGAACCCAGTTCAGACATGGTATGAACACGGCAGCCAGAACCCAGTTCAGACATGGTATGAACACGGCAGCCAGAACCCAGTTCAGACATGGTATGAACACGGCAGCCAGAACCCAGTTCAGACATGGTATGAACACGGCAGCCAGAACCCAGTTCAGACATGGTATGAACACGACATGAAATAACCAAACAGAAAAACATATATAATATACACACACACTACCGTTCAAAAGTTAGTGGTCACTTAGAAATGTCCTTGTTTTTTAAAGAAAAGCAAAACAATGTATCCATTAAAATGGATCAGAAATACAGTGTGGACATTGTTAATGTTGTAAATGACTATTGTAGCTCAACGGCTGATTTTGTAATGGGGATATCTACATAGGCGTACAGAGGCCCATTATCAGCAACCATCACTCCTGTGTTCCCCTGGAACGCTGTGTTAGCTAATCCAAGTTTATCATTTTAAAAAGGCTAACTGATCATTAGAAAACACTTTTGCAATTATGTTAGCATAGCTGAAAACGGTCGTGCTATTTAAAGAAGCAATAAAACTGCCCTTCTTTAGACTAGTTGAGTGTCTGAAGCATCAGCATTTGTGGGTTTGATTACTGGCTCAAAATGGCCAGAAACAAATAACTTTCTTCTGAAACTCGTCAGTCTATTCTTGTTCTGAGAAATGAAGGCTATTCCATGTGAGAAATTGCCAAGAAACTGAAGGTCTCGAACAACGCTGTGTACTCCTCCCTTCACAGAACAGCACAAACTGGCTCTAACCAGAATAGAAAGGGGAGTGGGAGGCCTCGGTACACAACTGAGCAAGAGGACAAGTAAATTAGAGTGTCTAGTTTGAGAAACAGACACCTCACAAGTCCTCAACTGGCAGCTTCATTAAACAGTACCCGCAAAACACCAGTCTCAATGTCAACATTGAAGAAGCGACTCTGGGATGCTGGCCTTCTAGGCAGAGTTGCAAAGAAAAAGCCATATCTCAGACTGACCAATAAAAATAAAAAATTAACATGGGCAGAAGAAAAGAGACAATGGACAGAGGAAGATTGGGGAAAAAAAGTGTTATGGACAGACAAATCTAAGTTTGAGATATTCAGATCACGAAGGAGAACATTTGTGAGAAGCAGAAAAATTAAAAGATGCTGGAGGAGTTCTTGACGCCATCTGTCAAGCATGGTGGAGGGAATGTGATAGTCTGGGGGTGCTTTGGTGCTGGTAAAGTGGGAGATTTGTACAAGGTAAAAGGGATCTTGAAGAAGGAACGTTATCACTCAATTTTGCCACGCGGCGCTTAATTGGAGCCAAAGCACAGCTCCAAACTATGCAATAACTATTTAGGGAAGAAGCAGTCAGCTGGTATTCTGTCTATAATGGAGTGGCCAGCACAGGCCCCGTATTTCAACCCTATTGAGCTGTTGGGGGAGCAGTTTGACCGTATGGTACATAAGAAGTGCCCATCAAGCCAATCCAACTTGTGGGAGGTGCTTCATGAAGCATGGGGTGAAATCTCTTCAGATTACCTCAACAAATTGACAACTAGAATGAAAAAGACCTGCAAGGCTGTAATTGCTGCAAATTGAGGATTCTTTGATTAAAGCAAAGTTTGAAGGACACAATTATTATTTCAATTAAAAATCATTATTTATAACCTTGTCAACGTCTTGACTATATTTCCTATTCATTTTGCAACTAATTTCATGTATGTTTCAATGGAAAACAAGGACATTTCTAAGTGACTCCACATTTTTGAACGGTAGTATATATATATATACACACATACTGACTTGGTATCCTCTTTTCATTATATTTGTCACGGTGTGAGGAGTCAGATTTCTTGCTTGTGCAACAAGCGCTACAGTAAAACAATAAGGAGCATTTAACTAATCAGCACTTTTTTTTTACACAGTACCATACTCTTACTCAGATATACATTCATTTTGAGTCCTCACCTATGTAATGGCTTGTATCGATAACGACCCTGAGTAAAAAAAATAAAAAAAATAAACATGACAGACGGAAACCACAACAACCGCTGCAAGCCCGACAAAACTGACACTATTCAACAGCTGCAATCGACCACATTACCGATTGACAATAAACGTTTACTGTAATGTTCATCTGTTGTTTATCGTTTAAATGATCATGAAAGCATTTTCGGATTACCTGAAATCGCTGGTCTTTTATTGATAAACTGGGAGGAGGGTTGCGAATCGGTCGGTGTGATGGCCGACGCCTGCGCTTACATGACGCCCGTGAACATGACGCCCTTTCCCATCCTGCGCGCAGGCGGAAGTTTACAGTACTGGCTCATCCGATTCTCCATGCTCAGAGTCTAATCAAACAATAAAATACCAGTGATATCAGGTAATCTGTCGTGTTTTGATTATAGTAATTTAAACTATAACCAGACGCTGAAACTTACAGTTAACGTTTATTGTCGGTCGGCGATGTGGAAGATGTTGAACAGTGTGGTTGTAGACAGCCACGGTCCGTTGGGCTGTCTCGGTTGTTGTTCTGGCCAGGAACGTTATCGATACAAATCCATTACAGTTCAGGGGAGGAACTCCATATGAATGAATTATGTCGGAGTGAAAACACTGTACGTAGAAAGACTACATTATTTTGCGCGGTCGTACATTACATCACCATTTAGCCTATACAAACATGGTGATTGGTGAAATGGCCTTTAGCTAATTGTTTATCTGCAGCGCTTTCCCTGGCATGAAAGTCGGTTCCTCCCATTGTGATTTATATATATTTTAGTGTTTTATATATTATTGTAATTACATTAACATATCTATTTTCCTTTCTTAAAAAGCATCCGCCTCTAGCATACCATGACTGAACCGAGTCCGGCCCAGAAAAGCTCACAGCCAGGTCAAGAGATGGCGTCAGTGAAGCTGGAGGACTGCAGTCAAACACTGGAGCTCAATGTGATTGTCAAAAAAGAGGAAGAGGAGGATGAGAGAAGAACCGAGGAAGAGAATGGGGGAGTAGAACAGGAGAGGGAAGACGGTAACGTTGACTCGGGTGAGTCTAAGATACCTACACCTGCCACTGGGTTACATCTAGACCCCGATCCAAGCTCTCAGTTCCATTACAGAAGACATTGGATGAAGGCGTCTTCTGTACAGGGGGAGTTTTGTTAAGAGCCCAAACGCTCAATCTGAATATTAACACAAGTCGCTTGTGGTGCGGTTTTGGAAGGATAAGGACCTTTTTATAATTTTCACAAAAAAAAAAAAAGGTTAAATTGGTACACACCTTGATAGGGTTATTGTTCCCATACGGACATATCTTCAAGTTACAGCGCTTGTTTATGGAAAACAGATGGAATAAAAGAGGCGACCACCTGTGCCAATTAGCTGTCTATAGCATGCTCCGAAACACCTGTGTGTAAGTGTAACTCGGGAAGAGTAGTGGAAGTGTAGTTTAGTAGGATGGAGGCTCCATCCAACCTGTATGGATCTGTTACTACTACAGTGTAGTTTAGTAGGATGGAGGCTGTACCTGCTACAGTGTAGTTTAGTAGGATGGAGGCTCCATAGCTGTATGGGTCTGTTACTACTACAGTGTAGTTTAGTAGGATGGAGGCTCCATAGCTGCATGGATCTGTAACTACTACAGTGTAGTTTAGTAGGATGGAGGCTGTATGGATCTGTTACTACTACAGTGTAGTTTAGTAGGATGGAGGCTGTATGGGTCTGTTACTACTACAGTGTAGTTTAGTAGGATGGAGGCTCCATAGCTGTATGGATCTGTAACTACTACAGTGTAGTTTAGTAGGATGGAGGCTGTATGGATCTGTTACTACTACAGTGTAGTTTAGTAGGATGGAGGCTGTATGGATCTGTTACTACTACAGTGTAGTTTAGTAGGATGGAGGCTGTATGGATCTGTTACTACTACAGTGTAGTTTAGTAGGATGGAGGCTGTATGGATCTGTTACTACTACAGTGTAGTTTAGTAGGATGGAGACTGTATGGATCTGTAACTGCTACAGTGTAGTTTAGTAGGATGGAGGCTGTATGGATCTGTTACTACTACAGTGTAGTTTAGTAGGATGGAGGCTGTATGGATCTGTTACTACTACAGTGTAGTTTAGTAGGATGGAGGCTGTATGGATCTGTTACTACTACAGTGTAGTTTAGTAGGATGGAGGCTGTATGGATCTGTTACTACTACAGTGTAGTTTAGTAGGATGGAGGCTCCATAGCTGTATGGATCTGTTACTACTACAGTATTTGAAGGATTCTTTCTCGCAGATGAAAGATAAGGGCCATTTGTTTTGAAAGCCTTATCTCTCAAGCGATGATTATTGATGTTTCTCAACGTTAAAACACAGCGTCGGGACTGTAGTTCACACGAGCCAGTCGACGCTGAAAACTGTAGGGAGAAGGCAGAATTCTGCCTCGAGTTACAGAGAGCTAGGTTGCATCCTAATAGGAGTTTTAGGTTGCTAGGTTGCATCCTAATATGAGTTTTAGGTTGCTAGGTTACATCCTAATAGGAGTTTTAGGTTGTTAGGTTACATCCTAATAGGAGTTTTTAGGTTGCTAGGTTACATCCTAATAGGAGTTTTAGGTTGCTAGGTTACATCCTAATAGGAGTTTTAGGTTGCTAGGTTACATCCTAATAGAAGTTTTTAGGTTGCTAGGTTACATCCTAATAGGAGTTTTAGGTTGTTAGGTTACATCCTAATAGGAGTTTTTAGGTTGCTAGGTTACATCCTAATAGGAGTTTTAGGTTGCTAGGTTACATCCTAATAGGAGTTTTAGGTTGCTAGGTTACATCCTAATAGAAGTTTTTAGGTTGCTAGGTTACATCCTAATAGGAGTTTTTAGGTTGCTAGGTTACATCCTAATAGGAGTTTTTAGGTTGCTAGGTTACATCCTAATAGGAGTTTTTAGGTTGCTAGGTTACATCCTAATAGGAGTTTTGGGTTGCTAGGTTACATCCTAATAGGAATTTTTAGGTTGCTAGGTTACATCCTAATAGGAGTTTTAGGTTGCTAGGTTACATCCTAATATGAGTTTTTAGGTTGCTTGGTTACATCCTAATAGGAGTTTTTAGGTTGCATCCTAATAGGAGTTTTAGGTTGCTAGGTTACATCCTAATAGGAGTTTTTAGAGAGCTAGTTTAAATCCTAAACTATCCTAATAGTTTTTAGAGAGAGAGGTTACATACTAATCTAGTTTTAAAAATATATAACAAATCATTTAAAACATTCAAATCCTTCAGCGTTTGGTTGAGCCTGCCTGGAGGGCCAAATAGCCAGGGGGGCGGGGTGACACTTTTGGGACTATCCCATTTGGTTAAATTGCTCCAGGCAAGCTCAATCAAGCACAGATGAAGCATTGGAATCGTTTCAAATACTATTTGAACCCAGGTCTGCTATAGTTCAGAGTATTGCACAGCATGTAGTGCACTATATAGGGAATAGTGTGTCATTCCGGACACAGACCAATATGTGTGATGTTGATCTTGTTCCAGTAGATATGGAAGAAGAGGAGGACCAGGAAGGAGGAGGTGTGGCCAACCCAGGTAATATGTACACTAGCCAGGGTATAGACTAGATGTATGTATTATCCCAAGACCTTATCATGTGAATATTGATTAGGTAATTAAAAGTAGTAGTCTGCTCCAGCTGAAGACAAGACAACACAACATGACATGACATGACACAACACATGACATGACATGACACAACACGACATAACACAACACGACATGACACAACACGACATGACACGACATGACACGACACGACACGACATGACACAACACGAAATCACACAACACGACATGACACAACACGACATGACACGACATGACACAACACGACACGACACAACATGACACAACATGACACAACATGACATTACATGACACGACACAACACAACACAACACGAAATCACACAACATGACATGAAATGACATGACATGACACAACACGACATGACACAACACATGACATGACATGACACAACATGACACAACACGACATGACACAACACAACACGAAATCACACAACACGACATGACACGACACGACATGACACAACACGACACAACGCGACACGACACGACATGACACGACATGACACAACATGACACAACATGACATTACATGACACGACACAACACAACACGAAATCACACAACATGACATGAAATGACATGACATGACACAACACGACATGACACAACACGACATGACACAACACGACATGACACGGCATGACACAACACGACATGACACAACACGACATGACACAACACGACATGACATGACATGACACAACACGACATGACACAACACGACATGACACGACACAACATGACACAACACGACATGACACGACATAATATAACATAATATTACATGACATAATATAACATAATACAACACAAACAATTATTCAGGATAAAAACACTGAGGTCCAAAGGCTTATTTCCATTGTGGTCCTGTGAGATGGCAGGTTATTATTTCCATTGTGGTCCTGTGAGATGGCAGGTTATTATTTCCATTGTGGTCCTATGAGATGGCAGGTTATTATTTCCATTGTGGTCCTATGAGATGGCAGGTTATTATTTCCATTGTGGTCCTGTGAGATGGCAGGTTATTATTTCCACTGTGGTCCTGTGAGATGGCAGGTTATTATTTCCACTGAGGTCCTGTGAGATGGCAGGTTATTATTTCCACTGTGGTCCTGTGAGATGGCAGGTTATTATTTCCACTGTGGTCCTGTGAGATGGCAGGTTATTATTTCCACTGTGGTCCTGTGAGATGGCAGGTTATTATTTCCACTGTGGTCCTGTGAGATGGCAGGTTATTATTTCCACTGAGGTCCTGTGAGATGGCAGGTTATTATTTCCACTGTGGTCCTGTGAGATGGCAGGTTATTATTTCCACTGTGGTCCTGTGAGATGGCAGGTTATTATTTCCACTGAGGTCCTGTGAGATGGAAGGTTATTATTTCCACTGTGGTCCTGTGAGATGGCAGGTTATTATTTCCACTGAGGTCCTGTGAGATGGCAGGTTATTATTTCCACTGTGGTCCTGTGAGATGGCAGGTTATTATTTCCACTGTGGTCCTGTGAGATGGCAGGTTATTATTTCCACTGTGGTCCTGTGAGATGGCAGGTTATTATTTCCACTGTGGTCCTGTGAGATGGCAGGTTATTATTTCCACTGTGGTCCTGTGAGATGGCAGGTTATTATTTCCACTGAGGTCCTGTGAGATGGCAGGTTATTATTTCCACTGTGGTCCTGTGAGATGGCAGGTTATTATTTCCACTGTGGTCCTGTGAGATGGCAGGTTATTATTTCCACTGTGGTCCTGTGAGATGGCAGGTTATTATTTCCACTGTGGTCCTGTGAGATGGCAGGTTATTATTTCCACTGTGGTCCTGTGAGATGGCAGGTTATTATTTCCATTGTGGTCCTGTGAGATGGCAGGTTATTATTTCCACTGTGGTCCTGTGAGATGGCAGGTTATTATTTCCACTGTGGTCCTGTGAGATGGCAGGTTATTATTTCCATTGTGGTCCTGTGAGATGGCAGGTTATTATTTCCACTGTGGTCCTGTGAGATGGCAGGTTATTATTTCCACTGTGGTCCTGTGAGATGGCAGGTTATTATTTCCACTGTGGTCCTGTGAGATGGCAGGTTATTATTTCCACTGTGGTTCTGTGAGATGGCAGGTTATTATTTCCACTGAGGTCCTGTGAGATGGCAGGTTATTATTTCCACTGTGGTCCTGTGAGATGGCAGGTTATTATTTCCACTGTGGTCCTGTGAGATGGCAGGTTATTATTTCCACTGTGGTCCTGTGAGATGGCAGGTTATTATTTCCACTGTGGTCCTGTGAGATGGCAGGTTATTATTTCCACTGTGGTCCTGTGAGATGGCAGGTTATTATTTCCACTGTGGTCCTGTGAGATGGCAGGTTATTATTTCCACTGAGGTCCTGTGAGATGGCAGGTTATTATTTCCACTGTGGTCCTGTGAGATGGCAGGTTATTATTTCCACTGTGGTCCTGTGAGATGGCAGGTTATTATTTCCACTGAGGTCCTGTGAGATGGAAGGTTATTATTTCCACTGTGGTCCTGTGAGATGGCAGGTTATTATTTCCACTGAGGTCCTGTGAGATGGCAGGTTATTATTTCCACTGTGGTCCTGTGAGATGGCAGGTTATTATTTCCACTGTGGTCCTGTGAGATGGCAGGTTATTATTTCCACTGTGGTCCTGTAAGATGGCAGGTTATTATTTCCACTGTGGTCCTGTGAGATGGCAGGTTATTATTTCCACTGTGGTCCTGTGAGATGGCAGGTTATTATTTCCACTGAGGTCCTGTGAGATGGCAGGTTATTATTTCCACTGTGGTCCTGTGAGATGGCAGGTTATTATTTCCACTGTGGTCCTGTGAGATGGCAGGTTATTATTTCCACTGTGGTCCTGTGAGATGGCAGGTTATTATTTCCACTGTGGTCCTGTGAGATGGCAGGTTATTATTTCCACTGTGGTCCTGTGAGATGGCAGGTTATTATTTCCATTGTGGTCCTGTGAGATGGCAGGTTATTATTTCCACTGTGGTCCTGTGAGATGGCAGGTTATTATTTCCACTGTGGTCCTGTGAGATGGCAGGTTATTATTTCCATTGTGGTCCTGTGAGATGGCAGGTTATTATTTCCACTGTGGTCCTGTGAGATGGCAGGTTATTATTTCCACTGTGGTCCTGTGAGATGGCAGGTTATTATTTCCACTGTGGTCCTGTGAGATGGCAGGTTATTATTTCCACTGTGGTTCTGTGAGATGGCAGGTTATTATTTCCACTGAGGTCCTGTGAGATGGCAGGTTATTATTTCCACTGTGGTCCTGTGAGATGGCAGGTTATTATTTCCACTGTGGTCCTGTGAGATGGCAGGTTATTATTTCCACTGAGGTCCTGTGAGATGGCAGGTTATTATTTCCACTGTGGTCCTGTGAGATGGCAGGTTATTATTTCCACTGTGGTCCTGTGAGATGGCAGGTTATTATTTCCACTGAGGTCCTGTGAGATGGCAGGTTATTATTTCCACTGTGGTCCTGTGAGATGGCAGGTTATTATTTCCACTGTGGTCCTGTGAGATGGCAGGTTATTATTTCCACTGTGGTCCTGTGAGATGGCAGGTTATTATTTCCACTGTGGTCCTGTGAGATGGCAGGTTATTATTTCCACTGTGGTCCTGTGAGATGGCAGGTTATTATTTCCACTGTGGTCCTGTGAGATGGCAGGTTATTATTTCCACTGTGGTTCTGTGAGATGGCAGGTTATTATTTCCACTGAGGTCCTGTGAGATGGCAGGTTATTATTTCCACTGTGGTCCTGTGAGATGGCAGGTTATTATTTCCACTGTGGTCCTGTGAGATGGCAGGTTATTATTTCCACTGTGGTCCTGTGAGATGGCAGGTTATTATTTCCACTGTGGTCCTGTGAGATGGCAGGTTATTATTTCCACTGTGGTCCTGTGAGATGGCAGGTTATTATTTCCACTGTGGTCCTGTGAGATGGCAGGTTATTATTTCCACTGAGGTCCTGTGAGATGGCAGGTTATTATTTCCACTGTGGTCCTGTGAGATGGCAGGTTATTATTTCCACTGTGGTCCTGTGAGATGGCAGGTTATTATTTCCACTGTGGTCCTGTGAGATGGCAGGTTATTATTTCCACTGAGGTCCTGTGAGATGGCAGGTTATTATTTCCACTGTGGTCCTGTGAGATGGCAGGTTATTATTTCCACTGTGGTCCTGTGAGATGGCAGGTTATTATTTCCACTGAGGTCCTGTGAGATGGCAGGTTATTATTTCCACTGTGGTCCTGTGAGATGGCAGGTTATTATTTCCACTGTGGTCCTGTGAGATGGCAGGTTATTATTTCCACTGTGGTCCTGTGAGATGGCAGGTGGGCCTGATTTACACATTATTCTCAATGCACTTTAAAACAACCGTATCATCAATTACAAAATATATATACAACAACTTAGAACAATTAACAGCACAGAGGTGCTCGTTTTAAGAGTCACCTCTTGAAAGAATAGCTTACCCCTAATCACACCGTTACGTTACTTTTCAGATATTTCCACAAGTGACACTTTACAGGTTCAGTTCCACAGAACTGCAGCAGAGTACCAGAATGTGTCCCCCCCCCCCCCCCCCCAAGGAGCTCTTGATTCTACAGGGAACCAAGTTAGAGCTCCTTCTGGTGGAGTACCGACGGGAGGCATTTATATTATAAAGTGTTTTAGATCTTTTGGTTTGACGTTTTACAGAACTTGTTACTGTTAAAAGAGAAGAAGAGGAGGAGGGGGTCAGAGAGGAGGAGGAGGATGGAGAGGAGGAGATTGGGGACAGAGAGGAGGACGGAGAGGAGGTTGGGGACAGAGAGGAGGAGGATGGGGACAGGACCAACCCAGGTAATTAATCACTGATCAAAACATCCAGAGGGAGCTACAGTATATTGAGACCAGTTTCAGATGACTAAGGAGGTTGGGAACAGGACCAACCAGGTAATCCCTGATCAGAACATCAGAGACCAGTTTCAGATGACTAAGGAGGTTGGGGACAGGACCAACCAGGTAATCCCTGATCAGAACATCAGAGACCAGTTTCAGATGACTAAGGAGGTTGGGGACAGGACCAACCAGGTAATCCCTGATCAGAACATCAGAGACCAGTTTCAGATGACTAAAGAGGTTGGGGACAGGACCAACCAGGTAATCCCTGATCAGAACATCAGAGACCAGTTTCAGATGACTAAGGAGGTTGGGGACAGGACCAACCAGGTAATCCCTGATCAGAACATCAGAGACCAGTTTCAGATGACTAAGGAGGTTGGGGACAGACCAACCAGGTAATCTCTGATCAGAACATCAGAGACCAGTTTCAGATGACTAAGGAGGTTGGGGACAGGACCAACCAGGTAATCCCTGATCAGAACATCAGAGACCAGTTTCAGATGACTAAAGAGGTTGGGGACAGGACCAACCAGGTAATCCCTGATCAGAACATCAGATACCAGTTTCAGATGACTAAGGAGGTTGGGGACAGGACCAACCAGGTAATCCCTGATCAGAACATCAGAGACCAGTTTCAGATGACTAAGGAGGTTGGGGACAGGACCAACCAGGTAATCTCTGATCAGAACATCAGAGACCAGTTTCAGATGACTAAGGAGGTTGGGGACAGGACCAACCAGGTAATCCCTGATCAGAACATCAGAGATCAGTTTCATGGAACCCAGATCCCTATATAGAGCACTACTTTTGAGAAGGGCCCAGAGGGCTGAGTGACTGCCTATAGCTGTCAATCTTGTATGTACTAAACCGTGCCCCCTAACCAAATAACTCATGATCAGTTTACATTAAAAGGGGTCTAAGAGGAGTCTTCTTCCCTTTCTACCTTCCTACATACCAATGCATAGTGTTGTATACAGTATAATAAACTGGGTGGTTCGAAACCCTGTATGCTGATTGGCTAACAGCCGTGGTTTATCAGACCGTATACCACGGGTATGACATAATATGTATTTTTACTGCCCTAATTACGTTGGTAACCAGTTTATAACAGCAATAAGGCACCTCGGGGGTTTGTGATATATGGCCAATATACCACGGCTAAGGGCTGTGTCCAGGGACTCCTGTTTAACCCCTGTGATGTTGTTATAGAAACAGGAGATGGTGCCAGCTCAGACAAAGAGAGACCGTTCCTCTGCTCCCAGTGTGGTAAGCGGTTCACTGCACCAAGCAGCCTGAAGACTCACATGCAGAGACACAGCGGAGAGAAACCCCACCAGTGCTCCTTCTGTGGCAAGCGCTTCCTACGATCCACAGACCTGAAGAGACACCAGATGATCCACAAAGGTAAGAGAGACACCCAAACACCCGACATCGCGTCGCTCCTCTCTCACCCGGCGTCGCTCCTCTCTCACCCGGCGTCGCTCCTCTCTCACCCGGCGTCGCCCCTCACACAACAGACGTCACTCCTCCCTCTCCCGGCGTCGCTCCTCCCTCACCCGGCGTCGCTCCTCTCTCCCCCGGCGTCGATCCTCTCTCACCCGGCGTCGCTCCTCAAACACTGGCGTCGCTCCTCTCTCACCCGACGTCGCTCCTCAAACACTGGCGTCGCCCCTCACTCACCCGGCGTCGCTCCTCTCTGTCCCGGCGTCGCCCCTCACACACCCGACGTCGCTCCTCTCTCACCCGGCGTCGCTCCTCTCTCACAACGGCGTCGCCCCTCACACACCCGACGTCACTCCTCTCTCTCCCGGCGTCGCTCCTCCCTCACCCGGCGTCGCTCCTCTCTCCCCCGGCGTCGCTCCTCTCTCACCCGGCGTCGCTCCTCAAACACTGGCGTCGCCCCTCACTCACCCGGCGTCGCTCCTCCCACACCCGACGTCGCTCCTCTCTCACCCGGCGTCGCTCCTCTCTCACCCGGCGTCGCTCCTCAAACACCGGCGTCGCCCCTCAACACCCGACGTCGCTCTCTCACCCGGCGTCGCTCCTCTCTCACCCGGCTCAAACACTGGCGTCGCTCCTCAAACACCGGCGTCGCTCCTCAAACACCGGCGTCGCTCCTCAAACACCGGCGTCGCTCCTCAAACACTGGCGTCGCTCCTCAAACACTGGCGTCGCTCCTCAAACACCCGGCGTCGCTCCTCAAACACTGGCGTCGGTCCTCAAACACTGGCGTCGCTCCTCAAACACCGGCGTCGCTCCTCAAACACCGGCGTCGCTCCTCAAACACTGGCGTCGCTCCTCAAACACTGGCGTCGCTCCTCAAACACCCGGCGTCGCTCCTCAAACACTGCCGTCGGTCCTCAAACACTGGCGTCGGTCCTCAAACACTGGCGTCGCTCCTCTCTCACCCGGCGTCGCTCCTCAAACACCGGCGTCGCTCCTCAAACACCGGCTTCGCTCCTCAACACCCGACGTCGCTCTCTCACCCGGCGTCACTCCTCTCTCACCCGGCAGCACTCCTCAAACACCGGCGTCGCTCCTCAAACACCGGCGTCGCCCCTCAAACACCGGCGTCGCTCTCTCACCCGGCGTCGCTCCTCTCTCACCCGGCGTCGCTCCTCTCTCACCCGGCGTCGCTCCTCAAACACCGGCGTCGCTCCTCAAACACCGGCGTCGCTCCTCAAACACCGGCTTCGCTCCTCAAACACCGGCGTTGCCCCTCAACACCCGACGTCGCTCTCTCACCCGGCGTCGCTCCTCTCTCACCCGGCGTCGCTCCTCAAACACCTGGCGTCGCTCCTCAAACACCGGCTTCGTTCCTCAAACACCCGGCGTCGCTCCTCAAACACCTGGCGTCGCTCCTCAAACACTGGCTTCGCTCCTCAAACAACGGCGTCGCTCCTCAAACACATCTCTCTATTGGAACACTGTCAATCAACTTGTCCACACCAGTGCACCTGTTTATCAGTTAAATAAGTTGATCTATACGGTGTAGGTTCATTCCCATGTAAAATGACCCCATGAGCACCAACGTGAAGTTCATTGGAGTCAAATTGTCAAATGAAAGAGTCTATATTTTGAAGAAATTAAGGCATACATACATTTGAACCATTTTCCATCCCCCAAAAATGTGAATAAGCTTATTGGATGGACAAGGGTTCTTAAATAAACGTCTACCAGAAAAAGTCTTAGAAGAAATACATCAAAACACAATAATATTGAAGTAAAAACCCAACTAATATCAATTCTTATATTTAGTTTTGGATAAATGTTACTGAATCGTTGCCTCGTTACTAAAAACCACACCATATCTTTAAGATATGTCCTAATGTCTCTTCCTCCATAAGGAGGATAATGAAAGTTCACAAATGTAACAAGTAAATGTAGACCGTACCAATTTAGCTATAGTGTTTTTACTGATATCAATTTTGTTTATGAATTCGAAATTCTTTGACCCCCTCCAAAAAAATCGGTAACAGAATTTCTGCAATTGAATAGACTATACTTACAAACCTATAGTTACAAACCTCAGTTGGGTCACCAATCAATTAAATGTGTTTATAAAGCCCTTCTTACATCAGCTGATGTCACAAAGTGCTGTACAGAAACCCAGCCTAAAACTCCAAACAGCAAGCAATGCAGGTGTAGAAGCACGGTGGCTAGGAAAAACTCCCTAGAAAGGCCAAAACCTAGGAAGAAACCTAGAGAGGAACCAGGCTCTGAGGGGTGGCTAGGAAAAACTCCCTAGAAAGGCCAGAACCTAGAGAGGAACCAGGCTATGAGGGGTGGCCAGTCCTCTTCTGGCTGTGCCAGGTGGAGATTATAACAGAACCTGGCCAAGATGTTCAAATGTTCATAAATGACCAGCATGGTCCAATAATAATAAGGCAGAACAGTTGAAACTGGAGCAGCAGCACGGCCAGGTGGACTGGGGACAGCAAGGAGTCATCATGTCAGGTAGTCCTGGGGCATGGTCCTAGGGCTCAGGTCCTCCGAGAGAGAGAAAGAAAGAGAGAAGGAGAGAATTAGAGAGAGCACACTTAAATTCGCACAGGACACCGGATAAGACAGGAGAAATACTCCAGATATACAGACTGACCCTAGCACCCCGTCACATAAACTACTACAGCATAAATACTGGAGGCTGAGACAGGAGGGGTCAGGAGACACTGTGGCCCCATCCGAGGACACCCCCAGACAGGGCCAAACAGGAGGTATATAACCCCACCCACTTTGCCAAAGCACAGCCCCCTCATGACTAGAGGGATATCTTCAACCACCAATTTACCATCCTGAGACAAGGCTGAGTATAGCCCACAAAGATCTCCGCCACGGTCCTGTACTGTGGATTATAGTACCATACAGTCCTGTACTGTGGATTATAGTTCAGTATAGTACCATACAATCCTGTGGAGTATAGTTCAGTATCGTACCATACAGTCCTGTACTGTGGAGTATAGTTCAGTATAGTACCATACAGTCCTGTGGAGTATAGCTCAGTATAGCGCCATACAGTCCTGTGGTACTGAACTCTACTGAACTGTACTGAACTCTACTGTACTCCACTGAACTGTACTGAACTGTACTGTACTGAACTCTACTGTACTATACTGTACTCCACTGAACTGAACTCGACTGTACTCTACTGAACTGTACTCTACTGAACTCTACTGAACTCTACTGTACTGTACTCCACTGAACTGTACTGTACTCCACTGAACTGTACTGTACTCCACTGAACTCTACTGTACTGTACTGAAATCTACTGAACTGTACTGTACTCCTGTACTGTACTGCACTCTAATCTACTGTACTCTACTGAAGTCTACTCTACTGTACTGTACTGAAATCTACTGTACTGAACCCTACTGAAATCTACTATACTGATCTCTACTATACTGCACTGAAATCTACTGTACTCTACTGAACTGTACTGTACTCTACTGAAATCTACTGAACTGTACTGTACGGAACTGTACTGTACTCTACTGAAATCTACTGTACTCTACTGAACTGTACTGTACTCTACTGAACTGTACTGTACTCTACTGAAATATACTGTACTGTACTGTACTGTACTCTACTGAACTGTACTGTACTCTACTGAACTGTACTGTACTCTACTGAACTGTACTGTACTCTACTGAAATCTACTGTACTCTACTGAAATCTACTGTACTGTACTGAACTGTACTCTACTGAAATCTACTGAACTCTTCTTTACTGTTCTGAACTCTAGAATGCTGTACTCTACTGAACTCTACTGAAATGTACTATACACTACTTAAATCTACTGAACTCTTCTCTACTGTACTGTACTCTACTGAAATCTACTATACTGAACTATACTGTACTGTACTCTACTGAAATCTACTGGACTCTACTGTTCTGTACTGAACTCTACTATACTCTACTAAACTGTACTGTACTCTACTGAAATCTACTATACTGTACTCTACTGAACTGAACTCTACTGTTCTGTACTGAACTCTTCTCTACTGTACTCTATTGAAATGTACTATACTCTACTTAAATCTACTGTACTGAACTTTACTATTCTGTACTGTACTATACTATACTCTACTGAACTCTACTGTGCTTTGATATCCAAACTTGTAAAACATTCGTGCAGATTTCGCTTCGGATGAACCAAATGTGGTTTTGCTGCGGAGCAGACTTAAATAATTGCCCGTGTGTAGAATAATACCCAGGAGGATGTTGGATCATAATACCCACATATGTAGGGGAGGATGTTGGATACCCACATATGTAGAGGAGGATGTTGCATCATAATACCCACATATGTAGAGGAGGATGTTGGATACCCACATATGTAGAGGAGGATGTTGGATACCCACATATGTAGAGGAGGATGTTGGATCATAATACCCACATATGTAGAGGAGGATGTTGGATCATGATACCCACATATGTAGAGGAGGATGTTGGATCATAATACCCACATATGTAGAGGGGATGTTGGATACCCACATATGTAGAGGAGGATGTTGGATACCCACATATGTAGAGGAGGATGTTGGATACCCACATATGTAGAGGAGGATGTTGGATACCCACATATGTAGAGGAGGATGTTGGATACCCACATATGTAGAGGAGGATGTTGGATACCCACATATGTAGAGGAGGATGTTGGATCATAATACCCACATATGTAGAGGATGTTGCATCATAATACCCACATATGTAGAGGAGGATGTTGGATACCCACATATGTAGAGGAGGATGTTGGATACCCACATATGTAGAGGAGGATGTTGGATACCCACATATGTAGAGGAGGATGTTGGATACCCACATATGTAGAGGAGGATGTTGGATACCCACATATGTAGAGGAGGATGTTGGATACCCACATATGTAGAGGAGGATGTTGGATCATAATACCCACATATGTAGAGGAGGATGTTGGATACCCACATATGTAGAGGAGGATGTTGCATATTTACACCCTTTTTTGTAGAGATCTGTTACCGGGTGTAAATCCACTTCACTCACTTCTTTCAAGCTCAAGGTGTCCTGTCATAAACCGACACGCCGTTCTTTAAGCAGTCTTTAAGAAAACCAGGTCACGTAAATAAACTGAGGGAGATTTCACTGAAATTCCGCTACCAAACTCCCTCACAACTCCTACCAAACTCCCTCACAACTCCTACCAAACTCCCTCACAACTCCTCCCAAACTGACTCAAAACTCCTACCAAACTCCCTCAAAACTCCTACCAAACTCCCTCACAACTCCTACCAAACTCCCTCACAACTCCTACCAAACTCCCTCACAACTCCTACCAAACTCCCTCACAACTCCTACCAAACTCCCTCACAACTCCTACCAAACTCCCTCACAACTCCTACCAAACTCCCTCACAACTCCTCCCAAACTGACTCAAAACTCCTACCAAACTCCCTCAAAACTCCTACCAAACTCCCTCACAACTCCTACCAAACTCCCTCACAACTCCTACCAAACTCCCTCACAACTCCTACCAAACTCCCTCACAACTCCTACCAAACTCCCTCACAACTCCTACCAAACTCCCTCACAACTCCTACCAAACTCCCTCACAACTCCTACCAAACTCCCTCAAAACTCCTACCAAACTCCCTCAAAACTCCTACCAAACTCCCTCAAAACTCCTATTTTTTGTAGAGCATACATTTTACAAAAAAAAAAAAAAATCTGTCTCCATTCAGTTAAAATGTAATTGCCCATATATGCCTAATACTGTATGCGCTGGTGGTGCTGTTCTCTCCTTTTGTGTACTGCAGCGGTTTAACCTCTGTGATGTTGTCATTTAAAGCAGTCACCTCGGACAGACCGTACCGCTGTTCGGAGTGCGGCAAGACGTTCACCTCGCCGACCAGCCTGAGGATCCACCTGAAGATCCACAGCGAAGACAAACCCCACCAGTGTTCCGTCTGCGGGAAGCGTTTCCTGTGGCTGTGTGTTCTGAAGAGACACCAGGTGGTGCACAAAGGTGAGAGAAACATCTCTCTGCTGGAAGACACGTCCTGTGTGGCTCGTTGGTAGAACTTGACCTTCGCAAGCCCCAGGATCGTGTTCGGAATGACAGAACGGTGCATCGTTGAGTTCAACGGAAAGAGTACTGTACAACCGGTTGTGATTATGGTGGCTCAGAGGACAGTTACCATAGGGTGAGGTTATAGAGGCTCAGAGGACAGTTACCATAGGGTGTGATTATGGTGGCTCGGAGGACAGTTACCATAGGGTGTGGTTATAGAGGCTCGGAGGACAGTTACCATAGGGTGTGGTTATAGAGGCTCAGAGGACAGTTACCATAGGGTGTGGTTATAGAGGCTCAGAGGACAGTTACCATAGGGTGTAGTTATAGAGGCTCAGAGGACAGTTACCATAGGGTGTGGTTATAGAGGCTCAGAGGACAGTTACCATAGGGTGTGGATATAGAGGCTCAGAGGACAGTTATCATAGGGTGTGATTAGAGGCCCAGAGGACAGTTACCATAGGGTGTGGTTATAGAGGCTCAGAGAACAGTTACCATAGGGTGTGGTTATAGAGGCTCAGAGGACAGTTACCATAGGGTGTGGTTATAGAGGCTCAGAGGACAGTTACCATAGGTTGTGGTTATAGAGGCTCAGAGGACAGTTACCATAGGGTGTGGTTATAGAGGCTCAGAGGACAGTTACCATAGGGTGTGGTTATAGAGGCTCAGAGGACAGTTACCATAGGGCGTGGTTATAGAGGCTCAGAGGACAGTTACCATAGGTTGTGGTTATAGAGGCTCAGAGGACAGTTACCATAGGGTGTAAGTCTACTGTATGTGTACTTGCTGTTCTTGTTTCTGTCTCGATGTGTTCTAAACCCTGTGACGTGGTCATTGAAGCAGGAGAGAGCGCCACCTCTGACCCAGACAGCCCAGGGGATCCCGAAAAGGGGCAGAAGCCGTACCCGGACCCTAAAAGACTGTACCTCTGCTCAGAGTGTGGCAAGAGGTTCACCACAGCGCCTTTACTAAAGTCTCACATGAAGTCTCACAGTGGGGAGATACACCACCAGTGCTCCGTCTGTGGGAAGTGTTTCCTGCTGTTCCAGGACCTCAAGAGACACCAGGAGATACACAAAGGTGAGAGAGACTCAAACACACTGATTCGCACACTGTTAACATTTTGCAACGGAAATTTTTGTGCAAAAATTCTATTGGACAAATTCAGGTTCCTTCTCCATTTTGTTCTGTTTGCTTCTATTTTTGTTCCTAGTGAATACACCCCTGAAGTCTATGCTCACACACTTGGGTCATATTCATTAGGAACCAAACAGAAACAAATGGGCCCGAAGTGGGAGGGACTATCCAATAATAATACACTTGTTTTCCGTTTGCAAAACATTTTGCAACAGTAATGAACAGGACCCTGAGATCTCTGCTGGAAGACAGGTGACTTGAAGAAACATCAACATATCCACAGCAGTGCTTCTTTCCATAAAGTAGCTGGGTATTTATATGTGTATTAGTCTGTAATAAACTGTCATTTATTGACAGTGCAGCATTTGAACCCCTGTAATGTTGTCATTGAAGGGGGCAACAACTCTGACGCAGACAGTCCAGGGGAAGCAGATCTGGAGAGACCGTTCCCCTGCTCTGTGTGTGGTAAGAGGTTCACCGCAGCCTTCAGGCTTAAGGCACACATGAAGATCCACAGCGGAGAGAAACCCCACCAGTGCTCCGTCTGTGGCAAGGCCTTCCTTCGACCCTACGACCTTAAAAGACACCTGGTGACCCATAAAGGTGAGAGGAACACCAGGTTGGAGTTGCGCTATCCTTATCATTTTCCTCCTGTGTTAAACCCTTCTAATGTTGTCATTGAAACAGGAGAGGGCACCAGCTCTGACCCTGACAGTCCAGGGGATCCTGACCAGGAGCTGAAGCCATATTTCTGCTCCCAGTGCGGTAAGAGGTTCACTGCAGCCAGCAGCCTGAAGACACACACAATGACGCACAGTGGAAAGAAACCCCACCAGTGCTCCGTCTGTGGGAAGTGTTTCCTGCGATACCAGGACCTGAAGAGACACCAGGTGATCCACAAAGGTAAGAGAGACCCACACACCTGAGTCATGTTTACTAGGAAACCACACTGAAGCAAACAGGCAGAAACAGGGATGGTCTACCAGAACTTTTCCAATAAGAAATGCTTTGTTTCTGCACCAATTAATTTCTCCTCTCTGTCTTGTAATGTTGTCATTGAAACAGGAGAGGGCGCCAGCACAGAAAAACCCCACCAGTGCTCTGTCTGCGAGGAGAGTTTCTTGAAGCTCGATGACTTGAACATTCATGTGACGATCCACACAGGAGAGAAGACCAAGCACATCTGCCAACCATGTGGGAAGACCTTCACTCTGCTGCAGGACCTAAAGACTCACCAGCGCACCCACACGGGAGAGAAACCGTACCACTGCTCCAAGTGCCCAGAGAGCTTTGGCAACCTGTTGGAGTACAGGGAGCACAAGCAGACACACAATAACAAGAAACCGTACCTTTGTGACCAATGCGGCCAGACGTTCACCCACTTCTACACCCTCAAGACCCACCGGTCAATCCACACAGGGGAGAACCTCCTCCACTGCTCCTACTGTGGGAGGGGCTTCACTCAGAAAACGTCCTTGGCGACCCACATACTGATCCACACCAAGGAAAAACCGCACCAGTGCTCTGTGTGTGGCCAACGTTTTGCCAGAAGCGAAAGCCTGAAGAAACACAAGAGGATACACATGGCAGAGGTCCGCCATCACATGTGCGAGTGCGGGAAGAGTTTCCCAGACATGAAGAGGTTGGAGGTGCACGCGAGAATGCACTACAAGAGCCTGGAAAAGAAGTACTGCTGCTCATACTGCGGGAGAATGTTCCTACGGGACGGGGATCTAAAGAGTCACCAGAGAACACACACCGGAGAGAAACCCTTTGTCTGTGCCATATGCGGGAAAAGTTTCGCCCAATCGGGGAACTTGAGAGTGCATCAGATCAAGCACACTAAAGAGAGACCGTACCCTTGTACTGTCTGTGATAAGGGGTTCACCACCTCTGGGAGTCTGAAGGTGCACATGAGGAGGTTTCATACAGGGGAGAAGCCGTACGTCTGTAGCCTGTGTGGGAAAGGGTTCATTGTACCCAAAGCACTAAAGACACACCAACAGAAACATATGAAAGAGACTACCGTCTAGTTTGACGGGAGACAGGAAAAGACTGTCTTTCTGGGATTCCTCGCTCCACTCTCCTCCCAACTGTAATAGAGGAGAAGTTCCGAGGTCCCTCCTCTCTGACTTTATTCTCCATTTGGAGGAGGAGACGAAGAGAAAGAGGAATCGGGGAATGATGAATTGAGAAATAGTCGAGGCCTGCTGCTGGTTTTACCTGCTGCTCCCATTGAGGACATGTTTTTTTCTAAATAAAAGTCCCCCCCCCTCCTACATGCATCCATGTAATTGTACTCTAAATGTGCCATTAGACATCACTCACCATGACAGAATAGCTAGTGGTTAGTTTAGTGGTACTCTACAGAAACTCTGAGGTTGTATCATCCAACTAAGCACTAGCTATTCAGTCTGTAAGATACAACCTCAATAAAGTTTCTGTAGAGTATCTTAATGTCAGATATGAATTGACAGGATGATATGATTATGTATGGCATGATATGACACAATAGGCATTATGACAATAATACATTTAAACCTGACATGATGTCTCTACTCACCATGACTGGTACCTATTGACATGATGTCTCTCTCTACTCACCATGACTGGTACCTATTGACATGAGGTCTCTACTTACCATGACTGGTACCTATTGACATGATGTCTCTACTCACCATGACTGGTACCTATTGACATGATGTCTCTACTCACCATGACTGGTACCTATTGACATGATGTCTCCACTCACCATGACTGGTACCTATTGACATGATGTCTCTACTCACCATGACTGGTACCTATTGACATGTCTCTCTCTACTCACCATGACTGGTACCTATTGACATGATGTCTCTACTCACCATGACTGGTACCTATTGACATGATGTCTCTACTCACCATGACTGGTACCTATTGACATGTCTCTCTCTACTCACCATGACTGGTACCTATTGACATGATGTCTCTCTCTACTCACCATGACTGGTACCTATTGACATGATGTCTCTACTCACCATGACTGGTACCTATTGACATGAGGTCTCCACTCACCATGACTGGTACCTATTGACATGATGTCTCTACTCACCATGACTGGTACCTATTGACATGATGTCTCTACTCACCATGACTGGTACCTATTGACATGATGTCTCCACTCACCATGACTGGTACCTATTGACATGAGGTCTCTCTCTCTACTCACCATGACTGGTACCTATTGAGATGAGGTCTCTCTCTACTCACCATGACTGGTACCTATTGAGATGAGGTCTCTCTCTACTCACCATGACTGGTACCTATTGACATGATGTCTCTCTCTACTCACCATGACTGGTACCTATTGACATGATGTCTCTCTCTACTCACCATGACTGGTACCTATTGACATGATGTCTCTCTCTACTCACCATGACTGGTACCTATTGACATGATGTCTCTCTCTACTCACCATGACTGGTACCTATTGACATGAGGTCTCTACTCACCATGACTGGTACCTATTGACATGAGGTCTCTACTCACCATGACTGGTACCTATTGACATGAGGTCTCTACTCACCATGACTGGTACCTATTGGCATGAGGTCTCTACTCACCATGACTGGTACCTATTGACATGACGTCTCTACTCACCATGACTGGTACCTATTGGCATGAGGTCTCTACTCACCATGACTGGTACCTATTGACATGATGTCTCTACTCACCATGACTGGTACCTATTGACATGATGTCTCTACTCACCATGACTGGTACCTATTGACATGATGTCTCTACTCACCATGACTGGTACCTATTGACATGATGTCTCTACTCACCATGACTGGTACCTATTGACATGAGGTCTCTCTCTCTACTCACCATGACTGGTACCTATTGAGATGAGGTCTCTCTCTACTCACCATGACTGGTACCTATTGAGATGAGGTCTCTCTCTACTCACCATGACTGGTACCTATTGACATGATGTCTCTCTCTACTCACCATGACTGGTACCTATTGACATGATGTCTCTACTCACCATGACTGGTACCTATTGACATGATGTCTCTACTCACCATGACTGGTACCTATTGACATGATGTCTCTACTCACCATGACTGGTACCTATTGACATGATGTCTCTACTCACCATGACTGGTACCTATTGACATGAGGTCTCTCTCTCTACTCACCATGACTGGTACCTATTGACATGAGGTCTCTCTCTCTACTCACCATGACTGGTACCTATTGAGATGAGGTCTCTCTCTACTCACCATGACTGGTACCTATTGACATGATGTCTCTCTCTACTCACCATGACTGGTACCTATTGACATGATGTCTCTCTCTACTCACCATGACTGGTACCTATTGACATGATGTCTCTACTCACCATGACTGGTACCTATTGACATGATGTCTCTACTCACCATGACTGGTACCTATTGACATGAGGTCTCTCTCTCTACTCACCATGACTGGTACCTATTGAGATGAGGTCTCTCTCTACTCACCATGACTGGTACCTATTGAGATGAGGTCTCTCTCTACTCACCATGACTGGTACCTATTGACATGATGTCTCTCTCTACTCACCATGACTGGTACCTATTGACATGATGTCTCTCTCTACTCACCATGACTGGTACCTATTGACATGATGTCTCTACTCACCATGACTGGTACCTATTGACATGATGTCTCTACTCACCATGACTGGTACCTATTGACATGATGTCTCTACTCACCATGACTGGTACCTATTGACATGAGGTCTCTCTCTCTACTCACCATGACTGGTACCTATTGAGATGAGGTCTCTCTCTACTCACCATGACTGGTACCTATTGAGATGAGGTCTCTCTCTACTCACCATGACTGGTACCTATTGACATGATGTCTCTCTCTACTCACCATGACTGGTACCTATTGACATGATGTCTCTCTCTACTCACCATGACTGGTACCTATTGACATGAGGTCTCTACTCACAATGACTGGTACCTATTGACATGAGGTCTCTACTCACAATGACTGGTACCTATTGACATGAGGTCTCTACTCACCATGACTGGTACCTATTGACATGAGGTCTCTACTCACCATGACTGGTACCTATTGGCATGAGGTCTCTACTCACCATAACTGGTACCTATTGACATGAGGTCTCTACTCACCATGACTGGTACCTATTGACATGAGGTCTCTACTCACCATGACTGGTACCTATTGACATAGGTCTCTACTCACCATGACTGGTACCTATTGACATGAGGTCTCCACTCACCATGACTGGTACCTATTGACATGAGGTCTCTACTCACAATGACTGGTACCTATTGGCATGAGGTCTCTACTCACCATGACTGGTACCTATTGACATGTCTCTACTCACCATGACTGGTACCTATTGGCATGATGTCTCCACTCACCATGACTGGTACCTATTGACATGATGTCTCCACTCACCTTGACTGGTACCTATTGACATGTCTCTACTCACCATGACTGGTACCTATTGACATGTCTCTACTCACCATGACTGGTACCTATTGGCATGATGTCTCCACTCACCATGACTGGTACCTATTGACATGTCTGCCCCCTTGAGTTTTTCCACGTTACAGCCTCATTCTAAAATGGATTAAACTTTTTTTTAATCAATCTACACACAATACCCCATAATGACATCACAATACCCCATAATGACATCACAATACCCCATAATGACATCACAATACCCCATAATGACAAATCAAAAACAGATTTTTTTATTTGTAGATTTTTTTTTTTAAGCAAATGTATAAAAAATAATACTGTTGACATTTCCATAAGTATTCAGACCCTTTACTTAGTACTTTGTTGAAACACCTTTGGCAGCGATTACAGCCTTGAGTCTTCTTGGGTATGACGGTACAAGTTTGGCACACCTGTATTTGGGAAGTTTCTCACATTCTTCTCTGTAGAAGCTCTGCCAAGTTGGATGGGGAGCGTCGCTGCACAGCTATTTTCAGGTCTCTCCAGAGATGTTCGATTGGGTTCCAGACCGGGCTCTAGGCCACTCATGGACAATCAGAGACTTGTCCCGAAGGCACTCCTGTATTGTCTTGGCTGTTTGCTTTAGGGTCATTGTCCTGTTGAAAGGTGAACCTTCACCCCAGTCTGAGGTCCTGAGTGCTCTGGAGCAGGTTTTCATCAAGGATCTCTGTACTTTGTTCATCTTTCCCTCAATCCTGACTAGTCTCCCTGCTGCTGAAAAACATCCCCACACCATGATGCTGCCACCACCATGCTTCACCGTAGGGGTCGTGCCAGGTTTCCTCCAGACGTGACGCTTGCCATTTAGGGAATCTTGTTTCTCATGGTCAGAGTCCTTTAAGTGTCTTTTGGCAAACTCCAAGCGGGCTGTCATGGGCCTTTTACTGAGGAGTGGCTTCTGTCTGGACACACTACCATAAAATGGAAACAGGATGCACCTGAGCTCAATTTCATGTCCCAAAGCAAAGGGTCTGAATACTTTTGTAAATAAGGTATTTGTAATTTATTTTTTATAAATGTTTAAAAAAATATATGTTTTTTGGATTTGTCGGTATGGGGTATTGTGTGTAGATTGAGAATAAACAATCTAATCCATTTTTAGAATAATTCACGGTAGCTATCATCAACTATGTAGCTAGCTAGCTACCTTGACAATGCTAACATTAGCTACCTTTCTCTCTGACAAGGTGAAATGTTTTTATTACACAATCTGCAAACGAGAATTATACCCAGTGTGTAATATTTTTTGTACCTGTTCTGGAGACATTGTTGCAAAAACATGTAATCGAATCATTTTCAATCTTATCCATACCTGTTATCACATCGGCATCCACAGTCTCAAACATCCCGACTCTGTTGGGTTGTCACTAGTTGCCACAAAGTCTCAGCAGGGACTAACAATGAGAGCTGGGGATTCTGGGATATTGTGTTCTAATCTATAAAATACTACTTTGCCAGAAGGGTCTCCAAAATCACATGTGCACACAGTAATGCATAGAAGACTAGGGGACAGAAGAGGGCTTAACACTTTTTTGGTTACTACATGATTCCATATGTGTTATTTCATAGTTTTGATGTCTTCACTATTATTCTACAATGTAGAACATAGTACAAAATAAAGAAAAAACCCTTGAATGTGGTGTGTCCAAACTTGTGACTGGTACTGTATGTGAGAGAGCGAGGGTGTTTGGGTACTGTGGGATTCTTTAATCAGTTTGTCTCGTTAGACAGGTCAGAGTTTGTTTGAAGTTGTTGAGTGGTATGGAGTTTTTTTTGGCAATACACTGTAGACTATAGTGTTTCAAAGTAGAGAGACCCACAGTAGCTACTGTAATTTAGTACGGGCAGTGTCTCCTGTGGCAGGTACAAGTTACCTGAAAAATATCTGATCTCTCAATGTTCTAATCTCAAAGTGCACCAAATCCGTTTACAGGTGAAGTCGGAAGTTTATACACCTTAACCAATTACATTTAAACTCCGTTTTTCACCATTCCTGACATTCCCTGTTTTTGGTCAGTTAAAATCACAACTTTATTTTAAGAATGTGAAATGCCAAAATAATTGTAGAGAGAATGATTTATTTCAGTTTTTATTTCTTTCATCACATTCCCAGTGGGTCATAAGTTTACATACACTCAATTGGTATTTGGTAGCATTGCCTTTAAATTGTTGAACTTGGGTCAAACGTTTCAAATAGCCTTCCACAAGCTTCCCACAATAATTTGGGTGAATTTTGGCCCATTCCTCCTGACAGAGCTGGTGTAACTGAGTCAGGATTGTAAGGCCTCCTTGCTCGCATATGCTTTTTCAGTTCTGCCCACACATTTTCTATAGGAATGAGGTCAGGGCTTTGTGATGGCCACTCCAATACCTTGACTTTGTTGTCCTTAAGCCATTTTGTCACAACTTTGGAAGTATGCTTGGGGTCATTGTCCATTTGGAATACATCCACAGGTAAGTACACCTCCAATTGACTCAAATTATGTCAATTAGCCTATCAGAAGCTTCTAAAGCCATGACATTTTCTGGAATTTTCCAAAGGCACAGTCAACTTAGTGTATGTAAACTTCTAACCCACTGGAATTGTGATACAGTGAGTGAAGTGAAATAATCTGTCTGTAAACAATTGTTGGAAAAATTACTTGTGTCACGCACAAAGTAGATGTCCTAACTGACTTGCCAAAACTATAGTTTGTTAACAAGAAATTTGTGGAGTGGTTGAACAACGAGTTTTAATGACTCCAACCTAAGTGTATGTAAACTTCTGACTTCAACTGTAGCTGTTAATGTTTATTTTTGGGGGGTGGAGGAGGATGCCCACAAACCCCCCTACTGGCTATGGTCTAAGCCCCCAAGGTTTTAAAATCCTAGAAATACCATTGTTGGTCAACAGCTTATTTTGGCATGCGAAAAAAATCAAACCTATTCTGAATAAATGTTGGATTGCATCATTTCACATCTAACCCTACACTCGTTAAAAACCCACCACCCTACTCCACTAAATCTATCTAGTCATACTTCAGGCCAACAGCCTGAAAGGACAGGACACCATCTTCCCAACTCTACACGCTGTCTCTCTTCTCGTTCAACCAAATACTTCTCTGCAGCTGCCACCACAACCTCTATTTTCTGCGACTTATATTCCATCCCTTCAGTGAAGTTGATAACTATTAGCTATGAACGCTAAAAAGACAATCTTACTGAAGCATACATCACTCCTCGGCCTATCCCTCTGTACTGGTACAGATCTACTACTAACACCACTCCTCTCAGTCCCTCCCTCTGTACTGGTACAGATCTACTACTAACACCACTCCTCTCAGTCCCTCTCTCTGTACTGGTACAGATCTACTACTAACACCACTCCTCTCAGTCCCTCCCTCTGTACTGGTACAGATCTACTACTAACACCACTCCTCTCAGTCCCTCCCTCTGTACTGGTACAGATCTACTACTAACACCACTCCTCTCAGTCCCTCCCTCTGTACTGGTACAGATCTACTACTAACACCACTCCTCTCAGTCCCTCCCTCTGTACTGGTACAGATCTACTACTAACACCACCCCTCTCAGTCCCTCCCTCTGTACTGGTACAGATCTACTACTAACACCACTCCTCTCAGTCCCTCCCTCTGTACTGGTACAGATCTACTACTAACACCACTCCTCTCAGTCCCTCCCTCTGTACTGGTACAGATCTACTACTAACACCACTCCTCTCAGTCCCTCCCTCTGTACTGGTACAGATCTACTACTAACACCATCCCCTCTCAGTCCCTCCCTCTGTACTGGTACAGATCTACTACTAACACCACTCCTCTCAGTCCCTCCCTCTGTACTGGTACAGATCTACTACTAACACCATCCCCTCTCAGTCCCTCCCTCTGTTCTGGTACAAATCTACTACTAACACCACTCCTCTCAGGATCCCTCCCTCTGTACTGGTACAGATCTACTACTAACACCACTCCTCTCGGGATCCCTCCCCTTGACCCATCTTCCTCTACTTTCTTCACTGCCTCAGCATATGACAACTTCTGCACTACTCTAACCCTGGAAACCTCAACCTGCCTCTCTCTCACGGGGACATTTCTGATCCCCAGGCCCCATGGGCACCCCTACAATTAACACATACCACTACTTTCCCCAATGCTACACATTCCTTTGTCTCATGCCCTTCTCACACCTAGGAACCTCCCTCCTACACACTGCTGCCACCTAGGAACCTCCCTCCTACACACTGCTGCCACCTAGGAACCTCCCTCCTACACACTGCTGCCACCTAGGAACCTCCCTCCTACACACTGCTGCCACCTAGGAACCTCCCTCCTACACACTGCTGCCACCTAGGAATCTCCCTCCTACACACTGCTGCCCATAAGCTTGGTACCTGTAACAACATAATGTATTTGGCACAAAAGCTTGTACGGTGTAACTGAAATATCCTAACATCACTTGGTCGGGCAAAGACTCCATATCAGAACGACAGACGATGACTCTTCTGTTTCGCCACCCTGTCTGCGTCGCACCATAACAACAAACATCACCAACACTGGGAGTCTTCCCCTTCAGTTGGTCCACATTTACCGCTTACCTCAGTAATCACCATAACAACAAACATCACCAACACTGGGAGTCTTCCCCTTCAGTTGGTCCACATTTACCACTACCTCAGTAATCACCATAACAACAAACATCACCAACACTGGGAGTCTTCCCCTTCAGTGGGTCCACATTTACCACTACCTCAGTAATCACCATAACAACAAACATCACCAACACTGGGAGTCTTCCCCTTCAGTGGGTCCACTTTCACATTTACCACTACCTCAGTAATCACCATAACAACAAACATCACCAACACTGGGAGTCTTCCCCTTCAGTTGGTTCACATTTACCACTACCTCAGTAATCACAATAACAACAAACATCACCAACACTGGGAGTCTTCCCCTTCAGTGGGTCCACTTTCACATTTACCACTACCTCAGTAATCACCATAACAACAAACATCACCAACACTGGGAGTCTTCCCCTTCAGTGGGTCCACATTTACCACTACCTCAGTAATCACCATAACAACAAACATCACCAACACTGGGAGTCTTCCCCTTCAGTTGGTCCACATTTACCACTACCTCAGTAATCACCATAACAACAAACATCACCAACACTGGGAGTCTTCCCCTTCAGTTGGTCCACATTTACCACTACCTCAGTAATCACCATAACAACAAACATCACCAACACTGGGAGTCTTCCCCTTCAGTTGGTCCACATTTACCACTACCTCAGTAATCACCATAACAACAAACATCACCAACACTGGGAGTCTTCCCCTTCAGTTGGTCCACATTTACCACTACCTCAGTAATCACCATAACAACAAACATCACCAACACTGGGAGTCTTCCCCTTCAGTTGGTCCACATTTACCACTACCTCAGTTATCACCATAACAACAAACATCACCAACACTGGGAGTCTTCCCCTTCAGTTGGTCCACATTTACCTCTACCTCAGTAATCACCATAACAACAAACATCACCAACACTGGGAGTCTTCCCCTTCAGTTGGTCCACATTTACCACTACCTCAGTAATCACCATAACAACAAACATCACCAACACTGGGAGTCTTCCCCTTCAGTTGGTCCACATTTACCACTACCTCAGTAATCACCATAACAACAAACATCACCAACACTGGGAGTCTTCCCCTTCAGTTGGTCCACATTTACCACTACCTCAGTAATCACCATAACAACAAACATCACCAACACTGGGAGTCTTCCCCTTCAGTGGGTCCACATTTACCACTACCTCAGTAATCACCATAACAACAAACATCACCAACACTGGGAGTCTTCCCCTTCAGTTGGTCCACATTTACCACTACCTCAGTAATCACCATAACAACAAACATCACCAACACTGGGAGTCTTCCCCTTCAGTTGGTCCACATTTACCACTACCTCAGTAATCACCATAACAACAACCATCACCAACACTGGGAGTCTTCCCCTTCAGTTGGTCCACATTTACCACTACCTCAGTAATCACCATAACAACAAACATCACCAACACTGGGAGTCTTCCCCTTCAGTTGGTCCACATTTACCACTACCTCAGTAATCACCATAACAACAAACATCACCAACACTGGGAGTCTTCCCCTTCAGTTGGTCCACATTTACCACTACCTCAGTAATCACCATAACAACAAACATCACCAACACTGGGAGTCTTCCCCTTCAGTGGGTCCACATTTACCACTACCTCAGTAATCACCATAACAACAACCATCACCAACACTGGGAGTCTTCCCCTTCAGTTGGTCCACATTTACCACTACCTCAGTAGTCACCATAACAACAAACATCACCAACACTGGGAGTCTTCCCCTTCAGTTGGTCCACATTTACCACTACCTCAGTAATCACCATAACAACAAACATCACCAACACTGGGAGTCTTCCCCTTCAGTTGGTCCACATTTACCACTACCTCAGTAATCACCATAACAACAAACATCACCAACACTGGGAGTCTTCCCCTTCAGTTGGTCCACATTTACCACTACCTCAGTAATCACCATAACAACAAACATCACCAACACTGGGAGTCTTCCCCTTCAGTGGGTCCACATTTACCACTACCTCAGTAATCACCATAACAACAACCATCACCAACACTGGGAGTCTTCCCCTTCAGTTGGTCCACATTTACCACTACCTCAGTAATCACCATAACAACAAACATCACCAACACTGGGAGTCTTCCCCTTCAGTTGGTCCACATTCACCACTACCTCAGTTATCAGTCCCTTCAATGGTGCTCTTTTCTTGAGAACAAAAACAATTCACATGTATTGCCCCCATTCAACGTGGAGCGCCTTCTCCCTCTGACCAGCAGAAACACAAACAATTATCACAAGACCACTTCTGGTTACCCTCACCGATTCCACAGCACCCACCCTGAAACCTCTAATGGATCAGCCAAAAGGCAGGGCTCCACTTTCTCCAAACATGTCACTCCTACAGTCACAGATTCATCATTATCCTGACCATCATTATATCACTCCTACAGTGACAGACTCATCTATATCCTGAACATCATTATCATCATGTCACTCCTACAGTCACAGACTCATCTTTATCCTGACCATCATTATAATCACTCCTACAGTAACAGATTCCTCTTTATCCTGACCATCATTATCATCATTGTATCACTCCTACAGTAACATTCATCTTTATCCTGACCATCATTATCATCATTATATCACTCCTACAGTAACAGACTCATCTTTATCCTGACCATCATTATCATCATTATATCACTCCTACAGTAACAGATTCATCATTGCAAGCTTCAGGCTCCGAGAACTCTACCACCTCCTATAATTCACCACCTAACCCTAACCCTATAACCCTATAATTCACCACCTAACCCTAACCCTATAATTCACCACCTAACCCTATAATTCACCACCTAACCCTATAATTCACCACCTAACCCTATAATTCATCACCTAACCCTATAATTCACCACCTAACCCTATAATTCACCACCTAACCCTATAATTCATCACCTAACCCTATAATTCACCACCTAACCCTATAATTCACCACCTAACCCTATAATTCACCACCTAACCCTAAACCTATAATTCACCACCTAACCCTATAGTTCACCACCTAACCCTATAATTCACCACCTAACCCTATAATTCACCACCTAACCCTAACCCTATAATTCACCCTCATTCACTTCCATTTCTCCTCCAGAGTTTGATCCGGCATACAGCTCACTCTGCTTACACTTTCTATCATTCTTCTTCGAACAAACCATCTCCCTTTTTCCCCTGCCATTTTTAAACCGCTTCAAGCTCCCCCTCTTCCTTCCTCTTCCTCTCTTTGACCTCCTCTGCCTTTCTTTTCCCCTCCATTCCTCCTTCCGTATTTCAAGTATCCGTCTCCTTATGACAGGGATCATGAACTAGATTCAGCTGTGGGCTGAAACATAATTGCAAATTGACCGCAAGAAGCCCAAACAGATGTTTGACAAACAACTTCAAACTTTGCTTACCTTTGTCTACGAGGACGTCTCTGACGCGTGGGAATACTTGGGAACAGATTTTATTTTAAATTAAAATAGTTTGGAGCTGATAAACATTTTACTTAGGGGCCAAATAAAACCACCTGTGGGATGCCAGTTGGGGAACCCTGCCTTATATTACACTTCTCCTAACCTCTCCTTCTTGCCCTCTGAAGGGATGCCATTTTCCTGACCTTCCTGAAAGTGTACAAAAAGGCATTGTTGTGGTTGCCATGCCAACCAACATAATACAATGTCAATGAAGAAGAGGCATTACACAGACAGTTTGTTCTTTTGTATTTATAATTCAATTCAAGGATACTTGGCAATATATTTTTTACACACACCGGTTACATCCAGATGAGGACATAACAATACACTCATATTGTTTACTTCTGATGTCAATCCAGACCAGCCCTTCTCCTGAGGTTAAAAAAGAATGGCTGAATTCTGTCATAATCCTACTGGGCAAAAAAAACCTGGTTGAATCAACGTCGTTTCCACGTCATTTCAACCAAAAAACGTCAATGCGATGACGTTGAATCAACGTGGAAAACTGATTGGATTTGAAAAAAAGTATTTAAATGTTTTGGGAATTTAATTAAAAAATATATATTTTGACCTAAATCCAAAGACATGGTGAAATGTTTTGTTGATTTCACATTGATGGACACAGACACTGTTCAACAACGTAAACTGTAGGCCTATCTGACCTCTGTTACTGTGAACTGTTGTAATGGTATATGTAAATATGTAATGATACTGTAGTGATTAAAGGGGGGGGGGATCTGCAGTTGTAATGGTACTGTAGTGATTAAAGGGGGGATCTACTGTTGTTATGATACTGTAGTGATTAAAGGGGGGATCTGCAGTTGTAATGGTATATGTAAATATGTAATGATACTGTAGTGTTTAAAGGGGGGCTCTGCAGTTGTAACATACATTTTTAGACTTATATAAATGAATGATACTGTATATCCCTATTGATTCTTGAAAACTATTCATTTATAATCACTCATAAGATTATTTCAACTGTCACACTCCATCAGAACCACAAAATATAAGTTTGTTTTCCTCCAATGTTTGGAAACATTGTAAATGTAAACAAACCCCGTATAGCCTAAAACATGGTTAAAATTATCATTTTGAGATCATGAATGGTCAGTCCATAGAAGATCATTTTGAAATCATGAATGGTCAGTCCATATCAGATTATTTTGAGATCATGAATGGTCAATCCATAGCAGATCATTTTGAGATCATGAATGGTCAGTACATAGCTGATCATTTTGAGATCATGAATGGTCAATCCTTAGCAGATAATTTTGAGATCATGAATGGTCAATCCATAGCAGATCATTTTGAAATCATGAATGGTCAGTCCATAGCTAAAATTATAATTTTGAGATCATGAATGGTCAATCCATAGCAGATCATTTTGAGATCATGAATGGTCTGTCCATAGCAGATAATTTTGAGATCGTGAATGGTCAGTCCATAGCAGATCATTTTGAGATCATGAATGGTCAGTCCATAGCAGATCATTTTGAGATCATGAATGGTCAATCCATAGCAGATCATTTTGAGATCATGAATGGTCAATCCATAGCAGATCATTTTGAAATCATGGTCAGTCCATAGCTAAAATTATAATTTTGAGATCATGAATGGTCAATCCATAGCAGATCATTTTGAGATCATGAATGGTCAGTCCATAGAAGATCATTTTGAAATCATGAATGGTCAGTCCATAGCAGATTATTTTGAGATCATGAATGGTCAATCCATAGCAGATCATTTTGAGATCATGAATGGTCAGTCCATAGCAGATCATTTTGAGATCATGAATGGTCAGTCCATAGCTAAAATTATAATTTTGAGATCATGAATGGTCAATCCATAGCAGATCATTTTGAGATCATGAATGGTCAATCCATAGCAGATCATTTTGAGATCATGAATGGTCAATCCATAGCAGATCATTTTGAGATCATGAATGGTCAGTCCATAGCTCTGTCTATGAATTTGGAAGTGGTTACACTTCTCCAGGTCCATCCCTAAGCTTTATACCAAAACAAGGGTGCCTCGCTTTGTTATTGGTTCAACTTTGGATTGGTCCTTTAATGCGTTTAGATATTGTTGTTTGTGTTGTCTGTGCTTTACATCCAGAACAAATCACTTTGGATAAAGACTTCTGCTAAATGGAAGAAAATAAATGGAAGAAAGATGTAATGTTTTTACCATGACTAAACAGAAGCTGGGATTCAATCGGACTTTTAAAGGCAATGTTCCCACTATCGCGTATTTCTTATTCGTGGTAAATGCAGCATATGTTTTCGCACAGTCGGAAATTGCCTTTTTAAAAGCTGCATTGTCGACAACCCACAGTCAAATGAACTCCGAGCATGAATCTGTGTCCTAGAACGCAGATTCTATACAGATATATTTATCACATGCTTTAGTGAATAAGAGATTTTATATAATGAGAGCAATGGTGAGGCTTTTCCACTGTATTGTCTAACGAGCAGCACCATTGAGGACTTTCACCATTTTGAAGTAGTCAAAACTTCCTGTGGGTTAAGGAAGGATGCTATAATTCCATCCAGGTCAGCAGAAGGAGTTAACCAAAGAATTATAGTCCTGAGATAACATTCCATAACTGCAGGTAGCAGTAAATCACCATTGGCTTTGGACCTGTTCAGACTGTACACACTGCAGTACATGAGGAGGTGGTATCCTGTTCAGACTGTACACCCTGCAGCACATTAGGAGGTGGTATCCTGTTCAGACTGTCCACACTGCAGTACATTAGGAGGTGGTATCCTGTTCAGACTGTACACACTGCAGTACATTAGGAGGTGGTATCCTGTTCAGACTGTACACACTGCAGCACATTAGGAGGTGGTATCCTGTTCAGACTGTACACACTGCAGTACATTAGGAGGTGGTATCCTGTTCAGACTGTACACACTGCAATACATTAGGTGGTATCCTGTTCAGACTGTACACACTGCAGCACATTAGGAGGTGGTATCCTGTTCAGACTGTACACACTGCAGTACATTAGGAGGTGGTATCCTGTTCAGACTGTACACACTGCAATACATTAGGTGGTATCCTGTTCAGACTGTACACACTGCAGTACATTAGGAGGTGGTATCCTGTTCAGACTGTACACACTGCAGCACATTAGGTGGTGGTGTGTTCTTTTTCAGTTGATTTGCTACCTTCCAATACACTCATAGAAGTAGAAGATATGGACTATTTTAAAAAGGAGATCGCTCTCAATGGTGCTGCCCAATCCCATACTGACACAGAAGACAGCATTGCAAAGATATGAGGTATAACTCTCCCTTCCTAGTTAGCTTATGTAGCCTCTTCCTTCACTTCTCTCTCCTCAACTTCTCTCTCTTTTCCATCTTCCTCCTCCTCTTTGACAATCACATTGAGAATAAAGGTAGGATTCTCTCCAATATGTATTCTTTGATGTTTCTTAAAATTTCCTGAGTAATTGAAGCTCTTCCCACATTGAGTGCAGTGGTAAGGCTTCTCTCCATTATGTATTTTTTTATGTTCCTTAAGGCTGCCTAAATTATCAAAGCTCTTCCCACAAAAATAGCAGTGGTTAGGCTTCTCTCCTGTGTGGATTCTCTGGTGTTTCTGTAGGGTATCTGCCGCACGGAAATTCTTCCCACATTGGGTGCAGTGGTAAGGCTTCTCTCCACTATGTACTATCTCATGTCTCTTTAGGTTTGCTTTCTCACTGAAGCTCTTCCCACATTGGGTGCAGTGGTAAGGCTTCTCTCCCGTGTGTACTTTTTGGTGATTATTTAGATTACCTAAGGAACTGAAACTCTTCCCACATTGAGGACAGGGGTAACTCCCACGGCCAGGTAGTCTTGATGTCCCTGGGTCAACTACACTACCAGTTTTCTCCTCTTCCTCAACTTCTATCTTTTCCTTCTCATGTACTCTCTCATGTCTCTTAAGGTTTGCTTTCTCACTGAAACTCTTCCCACATGCAGAGCAGTGGAAAGGTTTCTCTCCAGTGTGTACTCTTTGATGATTCTTTAGATTACTCGAGGAACTAAAATTCTTTCCACATTGAGGACAGGGGTAACGACCACAATCAGGTAGTCTTGATGTATCTGGGTCATCCTCCTCCTCTTTGACAATCACATTGAGAGTACAGTCATCATCCTCCTCTTTGACAATCACATTGGGAGTACAGTCATCGTCCTCCTCTTTGACAATAACATTGGGAGTACAGTCATCATCCTCCTCTTTGACAATCACATTGGGAGTACAGTCACCATCCTCCTCTTTGACAATCACATTGAGATTACAGGTAGGTTTCACTCCAATGTGTTTTTGCTGATGTTTCTTAAAGGTTCCTGAATGATGGAAGCTCTTCCCGCAAAGAGAGCAGTGGTAAGGCTTTTCTCCACTATGTATTCTTTGATGTTCTTTAAGGCTTCCTGAATGATTAAAGCTCTTCTCACAAAGAGAGCAGTGGTGAGGCTTCTCTCCTGTGTGGATTCTCTGGTGTTTCTGTAGGGTATCTTCCACACGGAAATTCTTCCCACATTCGAAGCAGTTGTAAGGCTTCTCTCCATTATGTACCCTCTCATGTCTCTTAAGGTGTGCTTTCTCACGGAAACGCTTCCCACATGCTGAGCAGTGGAAAGGTTTCTCTCCAGTGTGAACTCTTTGATGATTCTTTAGATTACTTGAGGAACTAAAATTCTTCCCACATTGAGGACAGGGATAACTCCCACGACCAGGTAGTCTTGATGTACCTGAGTCAACTACACCATTACTTTCCTCAACTTCTCTCTTTACCTTATCATTGATTTTCCTCTCACCCACCTCCTCTTTGACAATCACATTGACAGTACTGATAGGCTTCTCTTCAATGTGTATTCGCTGATGACTCTTTAGGTTTCCGGGTTGATTGAAACTCTTCCCACAAAGAGAGCAGTGGTAAGGCTTCTCCCTACTGTGTGATCTCTGGTGATTCTTTAGATCTCCCGCAAAACGGAATTTCTTTCCACACTCAGTGCAGTGGTAAGGTTTCTCCCCTGTATGTATTCTCTGGTGTTCCTTAAGGCTTCCTGAATGATTAAAGCTCTTCCCACATGTGGTGCAGTGGTAAGGCTTCTCTTCACTATGTACTCGCTCATGTCTATTAAGATTTACTTTCTCACTGAAACCCCTCCCACATGTGGCGCAGTGGAAAGGTTTCTCTCCAGTGTGTACCCTTTGATGATTTTTTAGGCTTACTTCTCTTGTAAAACTCTTCCCACAAGCAGAGCAGTGGAAAGGTTTCTCTCCTGTGTGAGTTCTCTTATGATTCTTTAGAATTCCTGCCCGACTGAAACTCTTCCCACATTGGGTGCAGTGGTGAGGCTTCTCCCCTGTATGTATTCTTTGATGTTCTGTAAGGTTTCCTGAACGATTAAAGCTCTTCCCACACTGGGAGCAGTGGTAAGGCTTTTCCCCTGTATGTATTCTCTGGTGACTTTTTAGACTTCCAAGCTGAGTGAATCCCTCCCCACATCGAGCGCAGTGGTAAGGCTTTTTTTTACTGTGTGATCTCTCGTGACTCTTTAGGTCTCCTGTCCGACTGAAACTCTTCCCACATTGGGAGCAGAGGTATGTCTTCTTTATTTTGGGAGTCTGTTTGAGGGATTTGAGGTGAGTTGGACAAATAAAACTGTCGGTACAGCAGGGTTGGGGCTTCTGTCTGCATTGTTTATGATTTCCTGATGCTGTGGGACTGGGCTTGCTGTCTGAGTCTGGGTTGGAGCTCTTTCCTGTAAGAATATGAAGACATATTGGGTAAGAAACAGAAAGAGGTACAAAGGCTTTTAGGCTTAAAAATACAGGATTTTACCTTAAATAATGGCTAAAAAACTAGTCACGGTAGCAACAACATATCCTACCAATTCCTCAAAATAGTCCGAAATAATCTCAGATCAATCAAGAAATCTGTAATTAGCGTAGAGCCCTGATGTAGTGATAAAACTCCCCTACACCAATCACATTTAAGACTCCCCACCAGAGACCAGGATTCCATACCCTTCACCAACAACATTTATTAGTTCCTAAAATCACTAGCCAGCTAGCCAAGTTCCATCTCTGTGTTTGTCAATGAAGCAGGTACATTGAGCAGGCAGGCCACATTAGCTCAATCAGCTTATCAAGTCACTGGCGACACATGTGCTTCAGTACAGTTTTGTTTCTTACACACTCTGGTAAGGGAGAGCGAGAAAGTTGTAAGTCTGGCAGTGTTTCATAGCAAATCATGTTATAAAACAGGTTGCGGCGGGACACTAAGATGTTCGCGAATCGGAATTTTGGAATATTGACAAGTGGCAGTTGGGATGCAAGTGCGCATCATCTCAATTCCCCATTTGCCCAAAACAATGGCAGACTGGAGTGATCACCAGGCCTGGAGTTTCCTGATGTTAGGGGCAAGGCAATTTGGCCTTCCAAGAGGTGCCCAATCTGCCAGGGCACCATGGCCATCTGCTAGAGCACAAAGGCAATCTGCTAGAGCACCAAGGCAATCTGCTAGAGCACCAAGGCAATCTGCTAGGGCACCAAGGCAATCTGCTAGGGCACCAAGGCAATCTGCTAGAGCACCAAGGCAATCTGCTAGGACACCAAGGAAATTAACCAAAATAGACAATTAAATTGATTTGAAAAGAAAAACACTAGCTCTTCAGACGGGAGAGGCTGTTCATTCAGACGGGAGAGGCTGTTCATTCAGACGGGAGAGGCTGTTCATTCAGACGGGAGAGGCTGTTCATTCAGACGGGAGAGGCTGTTCATTCAGACGGGAGAGGCTGTTGCGCACGGCAACATCACCCACCTTGCAATCTGAGGCAGTTCACATTGCTGAGCTTATAGCCTACTGCCGTGTGAACATTGCTGAGCTTATAGCCTACTGCCGTGTGAACATTGCTGAGCTTATAGCCTACTGCCGTGTTCACATTGCAGAGCTTATAGCCTACTGCCGTGTTCACATTGCTGAGCTTATAGCCTACTGCCGTGTGAACATTGCTGAGCTTATAGCCTACTGCCGTGTGAACATTGCTGAGCTTATAGCCTACTGCCGTGTGAACATTGCTGAGCTTATAGCCTACTGCCGTGTGAACATTGCTGAGCTTATAGCCTACTGCCGTGTGAACATTGCTGAGCTTATAGCCTACTGCCGTGTGAACATTGCTGAGCTTATAGCCTACTGCCGTGTGAACATTGCTGAGCTTATAGCCTACTGCCGTGTGAACATTGCTGAGCTTATAGCCTACTGCCGTGTGAACATTGCTGAGCTTATAGCCTACTGCCGTGTGCACATTGCTGAGCTTATAGCCCACCCGGTTTCTTTGTGCATCGCGCTGACAGAAACAAACATCTCTCTGGGAAGAAGAAGGGTGGGGTGTATACCTTATGATTAACGAGTCGTGGTGTGATCACAACAACATACAGGAACTCAAGTCCTTTTGTTCACCTGACCTAGAATTCCTTACGATCAAATGCCGACCGCATTATCTACCAAGAGAATTGTCTTCGATGATAATCACAGCCGTGTACATCCCCCTCAAGCAGACACCTTGACGGCCCTGAAAGAACTTCATTGGACTATGTAAACTGGAAACCACATATCCTGAGGCTGCGTTTATTGTAGCTGGGGATTTAAAAAAGGCTCATCTGAAAACAAGGCTCTCTAAATTTTATCAGCATATTGAATGCGCGACTCGGGCTGGCAACACTCTGGATCATTGCTACTCTAATTTCTGTGACGCATACAAAGCCCTCCGTCGGCAAATCTGACCACGACTCCATTTTGTTGCTCCCAGCTTATAGACAGAAACTAAAACAGGAAACGCCCATGCTCAGGTCTGTTCAATACTGGTCCGACCAATCTGATTCCACGCTTCAAGATTGCTTCGATCACGTGGACTGGGATATGTTCCGGATAGCATCGGACAATTACATTGATGTATATACTTATTCGGTGAGCAAGTTTATTAGCAAGTGCTTCGGTGATGTGGTACCCACGGTGACGATTAAATCCTTCCCCAACCAGAAACCGTGGATTGATGGCAGCATTCGTGCAAAACTGAAAGCGCGAACCACTGCTTTTAATCGTGGCAAGGCGACCGGAAAGATGACTGAACACAAACAGTGTAGCTATTCCCTCCACAAGGCAATCAAACAAGCTAAGCGTCAGTATAGAGACAAAGTAGAGTTGCAATTCAACGGCTCAGACACAAAATGTATGTGGCAGGGTCTACAGTCAATCACGGACTACAAAAAGAAAACCAGCCCTGTCGCTGACACCAATGTCTTGCTCCCAGACAAACTAAACAACTTCTTTGCTCGCTTTGAGGACAATACAGTGCCACTGACACGGCCCACTACCAAAACCTGCGGGCTCTCCTTCACCGCAGCCAACGTAAGTAAAACATTTAAACGTGTTAAAGGCCCAGACGGCATCCCTAGCCGCGTCCTCAGAGCATGCGCAGACCAGCTGGCTGTTGTGTTTACGGACATATTCAATCAATCCCTATCCCAGTCTGCTGTGTCCACATGCTTCAAGAGGGCCACCATTGTTCCTGTTCCCATGAAATCTAAGGTAACTGAACTAGATGACTATCGCCCTGTAGCACCCACTTCTTTCATCATGAAGTGCTTTGAGAGACTAGTCAAGGATCATATCACCTCCACCCTACTTAACAACCTAGACCCACTTCAATTTGCTTACCGCCCCAATAGGTCCACAGACAACGCAATCGCAACCACACTGCCCTATCCCGTCTGGACAAGAGGAATACCTATGTAAGAATGCTGTTCATCGATTACAGCTCAGCATTTAACACCATAGTAGCCTCCAAACTCATCATTAAGCTCGAGACCCTGGGTCTCGATCCCGCCCTGTGCAACTTGGTCCTGGACATTGACGGGCCGCCCCTAGGTGGCGAGGGTAGGAAACAACATCTCCACCCCGCTGATCCTCAACACTGGGGCCCCACAAGGATATGTTCTCAGCCCTCTCCTGTACTCCGTGTTCACCCATGACTGCGTGGCCATGCACGCTTCCAACTCAATCATCAAGTTTGCAGACGACACTACAGTGGTAGGCTTGATTACCAACAATGATGAGACGGCCTACAGGGAGGAGGTGAGGGCCCTCGGAGTGTGGTGTCAGGAAAATAACCTCTCACTCAATGTCAACAAAACAAAGGAGATGATCGTGGACTTCAGGAAACAGCAGAGGGAGCACTCAACTATCTACATCGACGGGACAGCAGTGGAGAAGGTGGAGAGTTTTAAGTTCCTTGGCGTACCCATCAAAGACAAACTGAAATGGTCCACCCACACAGACAGCGTGGTGAAGAAGGCGCAACAGCGCCTCTTCAACCTCAGGAGGCTGAAGAAATTTGTCTTGTCACCAAAAACACTCAAACGTTTACAGATGCACAATCGACAGCATCCTGTCGGGCTGTATCACCGCCTGGTACGGCAACTGCTCCACCCACAACCGTAAGGCTCTCCAGAGGGTAGAGGTCTGCACAACACATCACTGGGGGCAAACTACCTGCCCTCCAGGTCACCTACAACACCAGATGTCACAGGAAGGCCAAAAAGATCCAAGGACAACAACCACCCGGACACTGCCTGTTCACCCCGCTATCATCCAGAAGGCGAGGTCAGCACAGGTGCATCATAGCTAGGACCGAGAGACTGAAACAGCTTCTATCTCAAGGACATCAGACTGTTAAACAGCCATCACTAACATTGAGTGGCTTCTGCCAACATACAGACTCAATCTCTAGCCACTTTTATAATTAACATTTGGATGTAATAAATGTATCACTAGTCACTTAAACAATGTCACTTTATATAATGTATACATACCCTACATTACTCATCTCATATGTATATACTGTACTCTACTTCAAATTTATTTATATAGCCCTTCGTACATCAGCTGATATCTCAAAGTGCTGTACAGAAACCCAGCCTAAAACCCCAAACAGCAAGCAATGCAGGTGTAGAAGCACGGTGGCTAGGAAAAACTCCCTAGAAAGGCCTGCACAACTTCTACTTCTACTGCATCTTGCCTATGCCGTTCGGGCATCGCTCATCCATATATTTATATGTACATATTCTTAATCATTCCTCTCCACTTGTGTGTATAAGGTAGTTGTTGTGAGATTACTTGTTAGATATTACTGCACGGTCAGAACTAGAAGCACAAGCATTTCGCTACACTCGCATTAACATCTGCTAACCATGTGTATGTGACAATACAATTTGATTTGATTTACTGCCATGTGGACATTGCTGGGCTTATAGCCTACTGCCATGTGGACATTGCTGGGCTTATAGCCTACTGCCGTGTGGACATTGCTGGGCTTATAGCCTACTGCCGTGTGGACATTGCTGAGCTTATAGCCTACTGCCATGTGGACATTGCTGAGCTTATAACGTGAAGAAAAAATACTTTACAAAGATGATTGTAACTAAACGTTCTGATCAGCCTCATTACTATTAAATGGTGTTTTGATGTACAGTGGTTGGATTCATTTGGGATCTATCACCCCACAACTGTCCCAGAGTCTGGTTTGGAATATTTACTTCTCGCACAGAACAACAAGCTGACCAATAGAAGAGGTCAACCTTTGAACTATGGGGAGGATAGCACATTGACGTAGTAAAAGCAGCAGCCTGTTCGTTGCTCATCTTGTCGACCAAAAAAATGGACATTTCTTCTAACATCTTCAACATCTTGGAATCCGATAAGACCGTTGCAGCCTAGTCCGATGTGTCGCTCTTCGCTAACTGCCTAGCTCGATGTGTCGGTCTTCGCTAGCAGCCTAGCCCGATGTGTCGCTCTTCGCTAGCAGCCTAGCCCGATGTGTCGCTCTTCGCTAGCAGCCTAGCCCGATGTGTCGCTCTTCGCTAGCAGCCTACCCCGATGTGTCGCTCTTCGCTAGCAGCCTACCCCGATGTGTCGCTCTTCGCTAGCAGCCTACCCCGATGTGTCGCTCTTCGCTAGCAGCCTACCCCGATGTGTCGCTCTTCACTGGTAGCCTACCTCGGGGCTGTGACGACTGTGAGATGGACCCGATCACGTGACGGGAATTGGCTAATAAGAATTGAGATATCTGAGAGAGCCATGTGAGTGAGAGGTGCTTCGGAGCAAGGCGGTTGGTAGCTAGGAGAAGGGAATGGCTACCCAGACTATGCAAATAGACTGCGTAGCCATTTGATTAGCTGTTCAGGAGTCTTATGGCTTGGGGGTAGAAGCTATTTAGGAGTCTCTTGAACCTAGATTTGGCGCTCTGGTACTACTTCCTGTGCGGTAGCAGAGGGAACAGTCTATGACTAGGGAGACTGGAGTCTTTGACAATTTTTAGGGCCTTCCTCTGACACCGCCTGGTATAGAGGTCCTGGATGGCAGGAGACTTGGCCCTGGTGATGTACTGGGCCGTACGCACTACCCTCTGTAGTGCCTTGCGGCCGAGCAGTTGCCATACCAGGCAGTGATGCAACCCGTCAGGATGCTCTCGATGGTGTAGCTGTAAAAATCTGATGACCCATGCCAAATCTTTGTGTCTCCTGTGGGGGGAATAGGTTTTGTCGTGCCCTCTTCACGACTGTCTTGGTGTGCTTGGACCATGTTAGTTTGTTGGTGATGTGGACACCAAAGGAACTTGAAGCTCTCAACCTGCTCCACCGCAGCCCCGTCGATGAGAATGGGGGCGTGGCTCGGTCCGCCTTTTTCCTGTAGTCCACAATCATCTCCTTAGTCTTGATCACATTGAAGGAGAGGTTGTTGTCCTTGCACCATACGGTCAGGTCTCTGACCTCCTCCCTACAGGCTGTCTCATCGTTGTCAGTGATCAGGTCTACCACTGTTGTGTTAGTGGGGGACGATTGGAATCCAAACACAACCCTCATGTACGTCATGATGACCTCAGTTACACAAATCTCACAACTGTTTTGGAATATAGTTTATGACCAATATGATCCTACTTACACTTTAGACAATATTGAAAGTGGAATAAATGTTTGACTAATATCGATGCCACAGAAGCCATTTTCAACCAGAGAAGTTGGTTTTTGATTGAAGTTGCTCTTTAATTTTGTTGGGATGTCAGCCAGAGGGCTGGTACATTAACAGAGCATTGAAAGAAAGGCTTTTTACAAGGGGCTTGTTGCTTTAAATCACACAGTCATAACACAAATGAAATATATAAATTATTATAATGTTTGGGGATAAAGCAATTTGTTCTCCCTCCCTACGAAACACAGCCTGAACTCAAGTCAAAGAGTATGCAAGTCTTCCATTTTAGTCCTTCAGCAGACGCGCTTAACCAGAGCGACTTGCAGTTAGTGCATCCATCTTAAGTAGGTGAGACCACCATATTTCTCAATCATAGTAAGTACATGTCTCCTCCATAAAATAGATATCAGCAAAGTCTGTGCCCGTGGGAAAAGACAGCCAGAACTCACCGGAGTCACTGTTTTCTTCCTCCTTGATTTCTCTCTCCTCCTCCTCTTTCACAATCACATTGAGTTCCAGTGTTTGACTGCAGTCCTCCAGCTTCACTGACACCACCTCTGGACCCTGTTGTGAGCTTCTCTGGGCCGGATCACCACAGCCAGAACCCGGCTCAGACATGGTCGGCTAGAGGTGGATCTAAAAGAGGAGACCTCAACAAGTTCAGGATGGTTTTCACAGATGGATCTTTCGTGTGATTGCTACAGAAAAGACAACACATATGTAACGTTTGCTAAACGAGCTAACCACACATAACGTCCAACAGGGATTTTCTTTAGCGTAAATCGGTAGCCATTAGCAACGGTTGGTCCAGCTAATTTAGCTAGCTAGCTAATTCCTCGCTAAGTCATTTTGCTCACAATGAGACGTTAGCTGGCTACCAAAAGCAAGGCACACTTAAACCGTTATCCTGAACTGTAGTTAACTAACTAACATTAGCTATAGTAACAGATTGGAGGTTGTAACTAGCGAACTATCTAGCTGACTAATGGCTAACTTGCTGGGGAAAACAATAACAAAGACAGGCCGCGGAAACCACTGCAGATTCATGGAATGCGTTAGTTTACAAACCCAACTACAAGGTCACATTTAAAAATGTAAATACCTGAACAGTTACTTTTCTGTAATTGTTTGGCTGTAAATGCAAATTATGAGATCCTGTGGGAGCAATCAGAATCGTTCAATGTATTATTCTATATGGTATAAACACATCTGTATGACGGGATCGTCTTCTTCTTCGATGTGGTTTAACGGCGGGTGGCATCCAACACATGTTGCAATACCGCCACCTACTAGACTGGAGTAAAACACCCTTATAGTTTGCTTTTAAAAAAAGTTAATAAATGAACAAATACCCTACCATCTAACCCTACACTAATTAAAAACCCACCACCCTACTCCACTAAATCTATGTAGTCGTCGCTCAGGCCAACAGCCTGAAAGGACACCACCACTCAACACACCCTGTAACTCTTATGATGTCAAACGTCATTCAACCAAATACTTCTCTGCAGCTGCCACCACAACTTCAATTTATTTTCTGCTACTTATATTCCATCCCTGCAGTACAGTTAATAACCATTGCTATAAATTCTAAAAATCCAATCTTACTGAAACATAACACTCCTCTCAGGATCCCTCCCTCTGTACTGTTACAGATCTACTACTCACACCACTCCTCTCAGGATCCCTCCCTCTGTACTGTTACAGATCTACTACTCACACCACTCCTCTCGGGATCCCTCCCCGTGACCCATCTTCCTCTACTTCCTTTACTGCCTCAGCATATGACAACTTCTGCACTAATCTAACCCTGGAAACCTCAATCTGCCTCTCTCTCACCGGACATTTCTGATGCCCAGCCTCATGGGCACCCCTACAATTAACACATACCGCAGGTAGCCTAGTGGTTAGAGTGTTGGGCCAGTAACCGAAAGGTTGCTAGATTGTTCTGCCCCTGAACAAGGCAGTTAACCCACTGTTCCCCAGTAGGCCGTCATTGTAAATTAGAATTTGTTCTTAACTGACTTGTCTAGTTAAATAAAGGTTAAATAAAATAAAAAAGCCCATAGAAACGCATTGAATAATGCTGTATTACCAAGTGGACAGATGTTGAAGAGAGTGAAACCTCTTGCAGCACCTGAGTGGTGCAGTGGTCTAAGGCACTGCATCTCAGTGCTAGAGGTGTCACTACAGACACCTTGGTTCGAATCCAGGCTGTATTACAACTGGTCGTGATTGGGAGTCCCATAGGGTGGTGTACAATTGGCCCAGGTTTGGCTGGTGTAGGCCGTCATTGTAAATAATCATTTGTTCTTAACTGACCTGCCTAGTTATATAAAGGTTAATTTAATAAATATATATAGGATTTGAAGACATTGGGGTTTTAGCCCAAAGCCAGTAGGGGAGTCCGGAGGCATTCTACCCCAACAAGAAAAATAAGGAATTTCAACAGCATGAATTTGGTGCACTTTGAGATTCAATTTGAGAGATTAGATATTTTTTCTGGTAATTAGCTAGCTAGTCTTCTCTGTTGTCTCTCCATCTGCCCTCTTATGACACTTTCTCTGTTGTCTTCTCTGTTGCCCTCTCCATCTGCACTCTTCTGACACTTTCTCTGTTGTCTTCTCTGGTCTCTCTCCATCTGCCCTCTTATGACACTTTCTCTGTTGCCCTCTCCATCTGCCCTCTTATGACACTTTCTCTGTTGTCTTCTCTGGTCTCTCTCCATCTGCCCTCTTATGACACTTTCTCTGTTCTCTTCTCTGGTGTCTCTCTCTATCTGCCCTCTTATGACACTTTCTCTGTTCTCTTCTCTGTTGCCCTCTCCATCTGCCCTCTTATGACACTTTCTCTGTCTTCTGTTGCCCTCTCCATCTGCACTCTTCTGACACTTTCTCTGTTCTCTTCTCTGGTGTCTCTAAATTTACCCTCTTCTGTCACTTCCTCTGTCTTCTCTGGTGTGGCTAGCTAGCTGACTGCTGCGGCTAGCTAGCTGACTGCTGCGGCTAGCTAGCTGACTGCTGCTGCTAGCTAGTGGATTGTTGCGGCTAGCTAGCGGACTGCTGCTGCTAGCTAGTGGATTGTTGCGGCTAGCTAGCGGACTGCTGCGGCTAGCTAGCGGACTGCTGCGGCTAGCTAGCGGACTGCTGCGGCTAGCTAGTGGACTGTTGTGGCTAGCTAGCGGACTGCTGCCGCTAGCTAGCGGACTGCTGCGGCTAGCTAGTGGACTGTTGTGGCTAGCTATTTGACTGTAGTGGCTAGCTATTTGACTGTAGTGGCTAGCTAGTGGACTGTAGTGGCTAGCTAGTGGACTGCTGCGGCTAGCTATTTGACTGTAGTGGCTAGCTAGTGGACTGCTGCGGCTAGCTATTTGACTGTAGTGGCTAGCTAGTGGACTGCTGCGGCTAGCTATTTGACTGTAGTGGCTAGCTAGTGGACTGCTGCGGCTAGCTAGTGGACTGCTGCGGCTAGCTATTTGACTGTAGTGGCTAGCTAGTGGACTGCTGCGGCTAGCTATTTGACTGTAGTGGCTAGCTAGTGGACTGCTGCGGCTAGCTATTTGACTGTAGTGGCTAGCTAGTGGACTGCTGCGGCTAGCTAGTGGACTGCTGCGGCTAGCTATTTGACTGTAGTGGCTAGCTAGTGGACTGCTGCGGCTAGCTAGTGGACTGCTGCGGCTAGCTATTTGACTGTAGTGGCTAGCTAGTGGACTGCTGCGGCTAGCTATTTGACTGTAGTGGCTAGCTAGTGGACTGCTGCGGCTAGCTAGTGGACTGCTGCGGCTAGCTATTTGACTGTAGTGGCTAGCTAGTGGACTGCTGCGGCTAGCTATTTGACTGTAGTGGCTAGCTAGTGGACTGCTGCGGCTAGCTATTTGACTGTAGTGGCTAGCTAGTGGACTGCTGCGGCTAGCTAGTGGACTGCTGCGGCTAGCTATTTGACTGTAGTGGCTAGCTAGTGGACTGCTGCGGCTAGCTAGTGGACTGCTGCGGCTAGCTATTTGACTGTAGTGGCTAGCTAGTGGACTGCTGCGGCTAGCTATTTGACTGTAGTGGCTAGCTAGTGGACTGCTGCGGCTAGCTAGTGGACTGCTGCGGCTAGCTATTTGACTGTAGTGGCTAGCTATTTGACTGTAGTGGCTAGCTAGTGGACTGCTGCGGCTAGCTATTTGACTGTAGTGGCTAGCTAGTGGACTGCTGCGGCTAGCTATTTGACTGTAGTGGCTAGCTAGTGGACTGCTGCGGCTAGCTAGTGGACTGCTGCGGCTAGCTATTTGACTGTAGTGGCTAGCTAGTGGACTGCTGCGGCTAGCTAGTGGACTGCTGCGGCTAGCTATTTGACTGTAGTGGCTAGCTAGTGGACTGCTGCGGCTAGCTATTTGACTGTAGTGGCTAGCTAGTGGACTGCTGCGGCTAGCTAGTGGACTGCTGCGGCTAGCTATTTGACTGTAGTGGCTAGCTATTTGACTGTAGTGGCTAGCTAGTGGACTGCTGCGGCTAGCTAGTGGACTGCTGCGGCTAGCTAGTGGACTGCTGCGGCTAGCTATTTGACTGTAGTGGCTAGCTAGCGGACTGCTGCGGCTAGCTAGTGGACTGCTGCGGCTAGCTATTTGACTGTAGTGGCTAGCTAGCGGACTGCTGCGGCTAGCTATTTGACTGCTGCGGCTAGCTAGTGGACTGCTGCGGCTAGCTATTTGACTGTAGTGGCTAGCTAGTGGACTGCTGCGGCTAGCTATTTGACTGTAGTGGCTAGCTAGTGGACTGCTGCGGCTAGCTATTTGACTGTAGTGGCTAGCTAGTGGACTGCTGCGGCTAGCTAGTGGACTGCTGCGGCTAGCTAGTGGACTGCTGCGGCTAGCTAGTGGACTGCTGCGGCTAGCTATTTGACTGTAGTGGCTAGCTAGTGGACTGCTGCGGCTAGCTATTTGACTGTAGTGGCTAGCTAGTGGACTGCTGCGGCTAGCTATTTGACTGTAGTGGCTAGCTAGCGGACTGCTGCGGCTAGCTAGCGGACTGCTGCGGCTAGCTAGTGGACTGCTGCGGCTAGCTATTTGACTGTAGTGGCTAGCTATTTGACTGTAGTGGCTAGCTAGTGGACTGCTGCGGCTAGCTAGTGGACTGCTGCGGCTAGCTAGTGGACTGCTGCGGCTAGCTATTTGACTGTAGTGGCTAGCTAGCGGACTGCTGCGGCTAGCTATTTGACTGTAGTGGCTAGCTATTTGACTGTAGTGGCTAGCTAGTGGACTGCTGCGGCTAGCTAGTGGACTGCTGCGGCTAGCTATTTGACTGTAGTGGCTAGCTAGCGGACTGCTGCGGCTAGCTAGTGGACTGCTGCGGCTAGCTATTTGACTGTAGTGGCTAGCTAGCGGACTGCTGCGGCTAGCTATTTGACTGCTGCGGCTAGCTAGTGGACTGCTGCGGCTAGCTATTTGACTGTAGTGGCTAGCTAGTGGACTGCTGCGGCTAGCTATTTGACTGTAGTGGCTAGCTAGTGGACTGCTGCGGCTAGCTATTTGACTGTAGTGGCTAGCTAGTGGATTGCTGCGGCTAGCTAGTGGACTGCTGCGGCTAGCTAGTGGACTGCTGCGGCTAGCTAGTGGACTGCTGCGGCTAGCTATTTGACTGTAGTGGCTAGCTAGTGGACTGCTGCGGCTAGCTATTTGACTGTAGTGGCTAGCTAGTGGACTGCTGCGGCTAGCTATTTGACTGTAGTGGCTAGCCAGTGGACTGCTGCGGCTAGCTAGTGGACTGCTGCGGCTAGCTATTTGACTGTAGTGGCTAGCTAGTGGACTGCTGCGGCTAGCTAGTGGACTGCTGCGGCTAGCTATTTGACTGTAGTGGCTAGCTATTTGACTGTAGTGGCTAGCTAGTGGACTGCTGCGGCTAGCTAGTGGACTGCTGCGGCTAGCTAGTGGACTGCTGCGGCTAGCTATTTGACTGTAGTGGCTAGCTAGCGGACTGCTGCGGCTAGCTAGTGGACTGCTGCGGCTAGCTATTTGACTGTAGTGGCTAGCTAGCGGACTGCTGCGGCTAGCTATTTGACTGCTGCGGCTAGCTAGTGGACTGCTGCGGCTAGCTATTTGACTGTAGTGGCTAGCTAGTGGACTGCTGCGGCTAGCTATTTGACTGTAGTGGCTAGCTAGTGGACTGCTGCGGCTAGCTATTTGACTGTAGTGGCTAGCTAGTGGACTGCTGCGGCTAGCTAGTGGACTGCTGCGGCTAGCTAGTGGACTGCTGCGGCTAGCTAGTGGACTGCTGCGGCTAGCTATTTGACTGTAGTGGCTAGCTAGTGGACTGCTGCGGCTAGCTATTTGACTGTAGTGGCTAGCTAGTGGACTGCTGCGGCTAGCTATTTGACTGTAGTGGCTAGCTAGCGGACTGCTGCGGCTAGCTAGCGGACTGCTGCGGCTAGCTATTTGACTGTAGTGGCTAGCTAGTGGACTGCTGCGGCTAGCTAGTGGACTGCTGCGGCTAGCTATTTGACTGTAGTGGCTAGCTAGTGGACTGCTGCGGCTAGCTATTTGACTGTAGTGGCTAGCTAGCGGACTGCTGCGGCTAGCTAGCGGACTGCTGCGGCTAGCTATTTGACTGTAGTGGCTAGCTAGTGGACTGCTGCGGCTAGCTATTTGACTGTAGTGGCTAGCTAGTGGACTGCTGCGGCTAGCTATTTGACTGTAGTGGCTAGCTAGTGGACTGCTGCGGCTAGCTATTTGACTGTAGTGGCTAGCTAGTGGACTGCTGCGGCTAGCTAGTGGACTGCTGCGGCTAGCTAGTGGACTGCTGCGGCTAGCTATTTGACTGTAGTGGCTAGCTAGTGGACTGCTGCGGCTAGCTATTTGACTGTAGTGGCTAGCTAGTGGACTGCTGCGGCTAGCTATTTGACTGTAGTGGCTAGCTAGTGGACTGCTGCGGCTAGCTATTTGACTGTAGTGGCTAGCTAGTGGACTGCTGCGGCTAGCTAGTGGACTGCTGCGGCTAGCTATTTGACTGTAGTGGCTAGCTAGTGGACTGCTGCGGCTAGCTAGTGGACTGCTGCGGCTAGCTATTTGACTGTAGTGGCTAGCTAGTGGACTGCTGCGGCTAGCTATTTGACTGTAGTGGCTAGCTAGTGGACTGCTGCGGCTAGCTATTTGACTGTAGTGGCTAGCTAGTGGACTGCTGCGGCTAGCTAGTGGACTGCTGCGGCTAGCTATTTGACTGTAGTGGCTAGCTAGCGGACTGCTGCGGCTAGCTATTTGACTGTAGTGGCTAGCTAGTGGACTGCTGCGGCTAGCTATTTGACTGTAGTGGCTAGCTAGTGGACTGCTGCGGCTAGCTAGTGGACTGCTGCGGCTAGCTATTTGACTGTAGTGGCTAGCTAGCGGACTGCTGCGGCTAGCTAGTGGACTGCTGCGGCTAGCTATTTGACTGTAGTGGCTAGCTAGCGGACTGCTGCGGCTAGCTATTTGACTGCTGCGGCTAGCTAGTGGACTGCTGCGGCTAGCTATTTGACTGTAGTGGCTAGCTAGTGGACTGCTGCGGCTAGCTATTTGACTGTAGTGGCTAGCTAGTGGACTGCTGCGGCTAGCTATTTGACTGTAGTGGCTAGCTAGTGGACTGCTGCGGCTAGCTAGTGGCCTGCTGCGGCTAGCTAGTGGACTGCTGCGGCTAGCTATTTGACTGTAGTGGCTAGCTAGTGGACTGCTGCGGCTAGCTATTTGACTGTAGTGGCTAGCTAGTGGACTGCTGCGGCTAGCTATTTGACTGTAGTGGCTAGCTAGCGGACTGCTGCGGCTAGCTAGCGGACTGCTGCGGCTAGCTATTTGACTGTAGTGGCTAGCTAGTGGACTGCTGCGGCTAGCTAGTGGACTGCTGCGGCTAGCTATTTGACTGTAGTGGCTAGCTAGTGGACTGCTGCGGCTAGCTATTTGACTGTAGTGGCTAGCTAGCGGACTGCTGCGGCTAGCTAGCGGACTGCTGCGGCTAGCTATTTGACTGTAGTGGCTAGCTAGTGGACTGCTGCGGCTAGCTATTTGACTGTAGTGGCTAGCTAGTGGACTGCTGCGGCTAGCTATTTGACTGTAGTGGCTAGCTAGTGGACTGCTGCGGCTAGCTAGTGGACTGCTGCGGCTAGCTAGTGGACTGCTGCGGCTAGCTATTTGACTGTAGTGGCTAGCTAGTGGACTGCTGCGGCTAGCTATTTGACTGTAGTGGCTAGCTAGTGGACTGCTGCGGCTAGCTATTTGACTGTAGTGGCTAGCTAGCGGACTGCTGCGGCTAGCTATTTGACTGTAGTGGCTAGCTAGGGGACTGCTGCGGCTAGCTATTTGACTGTAGTGGCTAGCTAGTGGACTGCTGCGGCTAGCTATTTGACTGTAGTGGCTAGCCCAAAAAAAGGTCGTTCTGAACGTTAGATCATCTTATCCCTTGAAGCTTTAAAAGTGTTCTTACACTATGATTTTGGTCATTCAAAGCATTGGAGACGTCCATGGCAGGCGTTGTTGTCACCGTAGCTTGTTACATAACTTCTGAGTGATAGGAAGCACGAGCACCACCACCAAGCAGCCTCCACCACCGCTCCACACACCTGCCATTACTATGATAACTAGCTTAGCAATGTCAGCTGTCAAAAAAATGTAGCTGAAAATGTACAAAATAAAGTATCTGAAATGTAGCTGTATACATCACCAACTGTTGTTTTATATCAAATCAACGCTTGTCTACTTTAGAAGGCTACACAGTTTTGGTCCTATACTAGTGCGACATTCAACATGTAAAACAAAATGGAAGTCTATCTGAGTAAATTCAACATGTAAAACAAAATGGAAGTCTACCCGAGTAATGATAGCAGAGTGAACGTTTGTCTACTTCTTTCAGTAGGCTACACAGGGTGTTGGCCCTATACTACTGAGACATTCAACATGTAAATCAAAATGGAGGCTTATCTGAAATGTTATTTTCACTAAATTTGCAAACATTTCCAAAAACAGGGTTTCAATTTGTCATTATGGGTTAGTGTGTGTAGATGGGTGAGAGAAATGTTGTTCTTGAATCCATTTTGAATTCAGGCTGTAACACACAATTTGGAATGGTCAAAGGGTATGAACACTTGCTGAAAGACTGTAGGAACTGTATGTAGAACAATACAAGAAAACCATAGAGTCCAGACACAAACCATTCACATGAAGGCCAACCAAATGGAATGATGAATTCAATTAACAATGGTCTCTTAACAATGGTCTCTCCCCTCTACAGTGTTATCAAATCCTCTCAGATCTACACAAGTACATGGTGTGCAGCAGGGCTTAAGGGACGATTTGGTATTGGAGCCACCTCTTCTTTCCTAGTCTGACCTTGGAATCTTCATCCACCAACCTTCCTTTGGAGGGAGCCAACTCTTCTTTACTAGTCTGACCTTGGAATCTTGGTCCTCCAACCTTCCTTTGGAGGGAGCCACCTCTTCTTTCCTAGTCTGACCTTGGAATCTTGGTCCTCCAACCTTCCTTTGGAGGGAGCCACCTCTTCTTTCCTAGTCTGACCTTGGAATCTTGGTCCTCCAACCTTCCTTTGGAGGGAGCCACCTCTTCTTTCCTAGTCTGACCTTGGAATCTTGGTCCTCCAACCTTCCTTTGGAGGGAGCCACCTCTTCTTTCCTAGTCTGACCTTGGAATCTTGGTCCTCCAACCTTCCTTTGGAGGGAGCCACCTCTTCTTTCCTAGTCTGACCTTGGAATCTTGGTCCTCCAACCTTCCTTTGGAGGGAGCCACCTCTTCTTTCCTAGTCTGACCTTGGAATCTTGGTCCTCAAACCTTCCTTTGGAGGGAGCCACCTCTTCTTTCCTAGTCTGACCTTGGAATCTTGGTCCTCCAATCTTCCTTTGGAGGGAGCCACCTCTTCTTTCCTAGTCTGACCTTGGAATCTTGGTCCTCCAACCTTCCTTTGGAGGGATTATAAATGCCGGCCCTTGGTCTCTGAATCCAAACCCTTCTGCCACACATCTACCAACATGTCTCTGATCTTACATTGAGCCTCAGCTCGACCCAGTGGAGAATCTATTGAATCATGTTTTATCACCCTTTTGGCTATTTGATCTAAGAGTTCACAGAATCATTACAAACCACACAGTTTGACCTTTTGTTCTGCCAGCAGCACAAACAATGACATCACTCTCATATAATGCGTTTATTTACCTTAACTTTATCAGGCAGGTCAATTAAAATACACATTCTTGACACCTTATTTCACAAAAAAATACAATTTCTATTAAAAATCTTCAACATAAAAGCCTGAATTTCAACATCAATAACTGATTCAAAAGATTCAATTTTAATCAATGGCCACCTTTTATTGTGCTAATAAGAAAATGCAATAAGTTACTTATGGAAAAAAATAGCTTCAAAGACAACTTTTTAGGACCAATATTGAAAAATACAATGTTGAAATATTGGGCTGCAGGCCCTGTCTGTAGGCCCCCGTCTGTAGGACCTGTCTGTAGGCCCTTGTCTGTAGGCCCCTGTCTGTAGGCCCCTGTCTGTAGGCCCCTGTCTGTAGGCCCTGTCTGGAGGACCTGTCTGTAGCCCGTCTGTAGGACCCTGTCTGTAGGACCCTGTCTGTAGGACCCTGTCTGTAGGCCCTGTCTCCTCAGTTAAAGTGTGTTGGAAATAATTCATTAAGGTCTCTACTAACCAAATATGTTTCGTTTTTGAGAGGGACTGTGTCGTATACATCCAGCTGCACTTCGTGTCCCGCCCCCCTCCATTGTCCCCTGTCCAATGTATATGGAATACACCAGGGCCAGTAGAGAATTTAAAAACATCTTTACTTCCTGTCTCAGGTAAACCCAGGGTGGAAAACACAAATATGTTTTTAAAGGGGACTGTGTCATATATATCCAGCAGCACTTTGTTCTCCCACCATAGAGGTGGATAGAAGGCTCACAGGCAGTCCACCATAGAGGTGGATAGAAGGCTCACAGGCAGTCCACCATAGAGGTGGATAGAAGGCTCACAGGCAGTCCACCATAGAGGTGGATAGAAGGCTCACAGGCAGTCCACCATAGAGGTGGATAGAAGGCTCACAGGCAGTCCACCATAGAGGTGGATAGAAGGCTCACAGGCAGTCCACCATAGAGGTGGATAGAAGGCTCACAGGCAGTCCACCATAGAGGTGGATAGAAGGCTCACAGGCAGCGCCGTTGAGGGTTTTCAACACTTTAAAGTAATCAACTGGGTGGGGACTTACTACTGATTGATTGATTGACTGAGGAAAAAACAAGCACCGAGTACAACCCAGTGGATAACACGTTTAAAGCGAAACTCACTTGTCTCTAACGTGGTCCCTTATGCGTTTAGGAAGGATCACAGAATTCCATCCAGGTCAGCAGGAGGGGTCAACCAGTGAATTATATGGAGCTGACCTTCCATAACTACAGCTGGCAGTAAATCACCAATCTTGGCTTTGTACACTATCAAAGTAGGTGGTGGTATGTACCTTCTGGAGTTGATTTTCTACCTTCCAATACACTTATAGAAGTAGAATAGACATTACTTTAAAAGATAGCCCTCAATGTTGCTGCCTATGCCCTGTCACAGAAGACAGCATTGCAAGGATAGGTGTTCCTTTACATTCCTATGGAGTTAGTTTATGTAGCCTCTTCCTTTACCTCTCTCTCCTCTACCTCAACTTCTCGCTCTTCTGCCTTAATGTGTCTCTGTTCGCCCTCCTCCTCTTTGACAATCACATTGAGAGTACATGTAGGTTTCTCTCCAATGTGTCTTAACTGATGATTCCTTATGTTTGTTGCCCAACTGAAACTCTTCCCGCAAAGTGTGCAGTGGTAAGGCTTCTCCCCTGTATGTACTCTTTGATGTTCCTTAAGTACTGAATAATAATTGAAGCTTTTCCCACATTGGGTACAGTGGTAAGGTTTCTCTCCACTATGTACTCTCTCGTGTCCCGTAAGTTTTACTTTCTCGCTGAAACTCTTCCCACATTGTGAGCAGTGGTAAGGCTTGTGATTTTTCTGATGAGTCTTCAGGTTTCCTAACTGACTGAAACTCTTCCCACAAAGAGAGCAGTGGTAAGGCTTCTCCCCAGTATGTACTCTTTGATGGTCCTTAAGTCTTCCTGAATGATTGAAGCTCTTCTCACACTGGGAGCAGGGGTAAGGATTCTCTCCATTGTGCATACTCTGATGAGCCTTTAGCTTGCTTGGTGTCTGAAAACTCTTCCCACATTTACGGCAAAGGTAAGTCTTATTTATTTTGGGAGTTGGTTGGTATGATTTGAGGTGAGTTGGACAAATAAAACTGTCGCTAGAGCAGGGTTGGGGCTTCTGTCTGCGGTTTCCTGATGCTGTGGGACTGGGCTTGCTGTCTGAGTCTGGGTTGGAGCTCTTTCCTGTAAGAATATGAACACATATTGGGTAAGAACCAGAAAGAGGAACAAAGGATTTTGGGTTTAAAAAATGCAGGATTCAACATGAATTTGGTGGGATGTGAGCTGGAGTGTTTATTTATTTATTTATTTTACCTTTATTTAACCAGGTAGGCAAGTTGAGAACAAGTTCTCATTTACAATTGCGACCTGGCCAAGATAAAGCAAAGCAGTTCGACAGATAAAACGACACAGAGTTACACATGGAGTAAAAACAAACATACAGTCAATAATGCAGTATAAACAAGTCTATATACAATGTGAGGTGAGAAGGGAGGTAAAGGCAAAAAAGGCCATGATGGCAAAGTAAATACAATATAGCAAGTAAAATACTGGAATGGTAGTTTTGCAATGGAAGAATGTGCAAAGTAGAAATAAAAATAATGGGGTGCAAAGGAGCAAAATAAATAAATAAATTAAAATTAAATACAGTTGGGAAAGAGGTAGTTGTTTGGGCTAAATTATAGGTGGGCTATGTACAGGTGCAGTAATCTGTGAGCTGCTCTGACAGTTGGTGCTTAAAGCTAGTGAGGGAGATAAGTGTTTCCAGTTTCAGAGATTTTTGTAGTTCGTTCCAGTCATTGGCAGCAGAGAACTGGAAGGAGAGGCGGCCAAAGAAAGAATTGGTTTTGGGGGGGACTAGAGAGATATACCTGCTGGAGCGTGTGCTACAGGTGGGAGATGCTATGGTGACCAGCGAGCTGAGATAAGGGGGGACTTTACCTAGCAGGGTCTTGTAGATGACATGGAGCCAGTGGGTTTGGCGACGAGTATGAAGCGAGGGCCAGCCAACGAGAGCGTACAGGTCGCAATGGTGGGTAGTATATGGGGCTTTGGTGATAAAACGGATTGCACTGTGATAGACTGCATCCAATTTGTTGAGTAGGGTATTGGAGGCTATTTTGTAAATGACATCGCCAAAGTCGAGGATTGGTAGGATGGTCAGTTTTACAAGGGTATGTTTGGCAGCATGAGTGAAGGATGCTTTGTTGCGAAATAGGAAGCCAATTCTAGATTTAACTTTGGATTGGAGATGTTTGATATGGGTCTGGAAGGAGAGTTTACAGTCTAACCAGACACCTAAGTATTTGTAGTTGTCCACGTATTCTAAGTCAGAGCCGTCCAGAGTAGTGATGTTGGACAGGCGGGTAGGTGCAGGTAGCGATCGGTTGAAGAGCATGCATTTAGTTTTACTTGTATTTAAGAGCAATTGGAGGCCACGGAAGGAGAGTTGTATGGCATTGAAGCTTGCCTGGAGGGTTGTTAACACAGTGTCCAAAGAAGGGCCGGAAGTATACAGAATGGTGTCGTCTGCGTAGAGGTGGATCAGGGACTCACCAGCAGCAAGAGCGACCTCATTGATGTATACAGAGAAGAGAGTCGGTCCAAGAATTGAACCCTGTGGCACCCCCATAGAGACTGCCAGAGGTCCGGACAGCAGACCCTCCGATTTGACACACTGAACTCTATCAGAGAAGTAGTTGGTGAACCAGGCGAGGCAATCATTTGAGAAACCAAGGCTGTCGAGTCTGCCGATGAGGATATGGTGATTGACAGAGTCGAAAGCCTTGGCCAGATCAATGAATACGGCTGCACAGTAATGTTTCTTATCGATGGCGGTTAAGATATCGTTTAGGACCTTGAGCGTGGCTGAGGTGCACCCATGACCAGCTCTGAAACCGGATTGCATAGCAGAGAAGGTATGGTGAGATTCGAAATGGTCGGTAATCTGTTTGTTGACTTGGCTTTCGAAGACCTTAGAAGTGTGTGTACATTAACAGAGCAATGAACAGACTTTACAAGGGGCTTGTTGCTTTGCATCACACACAGATACATTACAATGCATTGCACACTGGTGAGTTACTGGACAGTCATTTGTTTTGGCACTCATCCTCCCACATTCAGAAGCCTGAGGGTTTATACTACAAAGCAGGATCAATGAGTTTAGCCAGTTAACTTGCCTAAATATTCAGAAATAACTTTAAGCTTGATATTGGCATGGTCTAATCGACTTTGAGTAAAGCCAGTGTGTCTATGTATGAGGATGACTCAACACTACACACGTCAGCTACCACAGCGTCTGAAATGACAGCAACACTTAACATAGAGCTGCAGTTAGTTTCAGAATAGGTGGCAAGGAATCAAAAACCAAAAGCATTGTATTTGGGACAAATCATTCACTAAACCCTAAACCTCAACTAAATCTTGTAATGAATAGTGTGGAAATCGAGCAGGTTGAGGAGACTAAACTGCATGGAGTAACCCTGGATTGTAAACTGTCATGGTCAAAACACATTGATACAACAGTAGCTAAGATGGGGAGACGTCTGTCCATAATAAAGCGCTGCTCTTCATTCTTAACAGCACTGTCAACAAGACAGGTCCTACAGGCCCTAGTTTTGTCGCACCTGAATACTGTTCAGTCGTGTGGTGAGGTGCCACAAAAATTGACTTTGAAAAATTGCAATTGGCTCAGAACAGGGCAGCACGGCTTGGCCTTTGGATGTACACAGAGAGTATTAATAATATGCATGTCAATCTCTCATAGCTCAAAGTGGAGGAGAGATTGACTTTATCACTACTTGTATTTGTGAGAGGTATTGGCATGTTAAAAGCACTGAGCTGTCTGTTTAAACTACTGGCACACAGCTAGGACACTCATGCTAGAGGTCGACCGATTAATCGGAATGTTTTCCTAACAATCGGTAATCCGGCATTTTTGGATTACATTGCGCTCCACGAGGAGACTGTGTGGCAGGCTGACTACCTCTTATGCGAGTGCAGCAGGGAGCCAAGGTAAGGTGCTAGCTAGCATTAAACAGATCTTATAAAACACAATCAATCTTAACATAATCACTATTATGTTGATATTACTGGGTTAACTAGCTTGTCCTGCGTTGCATATAATCGATGCGGTGCCTGGTAATTTATCATTGAATCACAGCCTACTTCTCCAAAAGTGTGATTTAACAAGTGCATTCGCGAAAAAAGCAATGTGTACCTAACCATAAACATCAACGCCTTTCTTAAAATCAAAACACAAGTATATATTTTTAAACCTACATATTTAGTTAATATTGCCTGCTAACATGAATTTATTTTATCTAGGGAAATTGTGTCACTTCTCTTGCGTTCTGTGCAGCAGAGTCAGGGTATATGTAGCAGTTTGGGCTGCCTGGCTCGTTGCGAACTGTGTGAAGATAATTTCTTCCTAACAAAGACAGCCAACTTCGCCAAACGGGGGATGATTTAACAAAAGCGCATTTGCGAAAAAACACAATCGTTGCATGAATGTACCTAAGCATAAACCTCAATGCCTTTCTTAAAATCAATACACAGAAGTATATATTTTTAAACCTGCATATTTAGTTAAAAGAAATTCATGGTAGCAGGCAATATTAAACTAGGGAAATTGTGTCACTTCTCTTGCGTTCATTGCACACAGAGTCAGGGTATATGCAACAGTTTGGGCCACCTGGCTCATTGCCAACTAATTTTACATAATTATGATATAACATTGAAGGCTGTGCAAAGTAACGGCAATATTTAGGCTTATGGATGCCACCCGTTAGATAAAATACGGAACGGTTCCGTATTTAACTGAAATAATTTAAAAAAGGATTTTAAAAAATACACGCTATTGAACAGCTGGGACTGTGACGCAACAATCATACACACATGTATTTTGTGTTGTAGATATGTGGTAGTGGAGTAGAGGCCCGAGGGCACACGCGTAATATGTTGTGAAATCTCTTATGAATGTATTGTAATGTTTTTAAAATGTATAACTGCCTTCATTTTGCTGGACCTCAGGAAGAGATCCATAATAAATACAAACTTGCCTAAATATTCAGAAATAACTTGAAGCTTGATATTGGCATGGTCTAATTTGACTCAACAACCCAAAACACACATACAAGTTTAGATTTCTTAATGTACCAGAAAAACAACTGTAATGTGGGGTTGTTTAGCAAAATTAGCTGGTTAACTCATTGATCCTGATTTGTATAGCGCTCTAAAACAAAGATGTTGTTAGCTTGAATTTACCGGAGTCACTGTTTTCTTCCTCCTTGATTTCTCTCTCCTCCTCCTCTTTCACAATCACATTGAGCTCCAGTGTTTGACTGCAGTCCTCCAGCTTCACTGACACCACCTCCGGACCCTGTTGTGAGCTCCTCTGGGCCGGATCACCACAGCCAGAACCCGGCTCAGACATGGTCGGCTAGAGGTGGATCTAAAAGAGGAGACCTCAACAAGTTCTGGGGGATTTTCACTAACGTTGATCGTGGGATAGTTCCAAAAATATGTAGGTATCTAAAATAGCTAACAACTCATCCCGTCCAACAGGGATTAACACAAACCAATTAGCCAATTAGTTTAGCAACGGTTGGTCAAGATAATTTAGCTAACTACCTAGCTAGTCGCCAGCTATCTTATTCCTCGCTAGACATTTTACCCACAATGCAATGATAGATGACTAAATATAAAATAAAAGACACACTTCAACTCTGACTGAATCTAGTTAGCTAGCTACACAAACGGGTTGGATTGGAGTGCTAGTTTGGATAACAACAAAGACAGGCCGCGGCAACCACTAACGATTCACGGAATGCGTTAGTGTACAGACCAAATTTACAAGCTCACATTTAAAATGTTAGCAGTAGGCTACTTGATACTGATTTCCTTTGGCTAAGTGTTTGGTTGATGAGATCCCGTGAGAGCGCAAGCAGAATCAATCATCCACCTGCATCTCGACATCAGCGTCTAGTCAGCAACAATAATGAAGTACTTCCGGGTCACGGAATTTCGGAAACATTCAAAAATAAAAGTCCCCCCCATGTAATAGTAGAAAAGTGTCAATAACCCGTATTTAGTTGAGATATAGAAAAAAGTGTGTAAACGCTAGGGATAGGGGAAAAGTGTCTAAACGCTAGGGACAGGGGAAAAGTGTTAAACGCTAGGGATAGGGGAAAAGTGTGACACCCATCAGGCCCCCGAGCCCAGACCAGGTATATGAAATACATATTGGCTGATAGAGTGAAAACTATTCTAGGCGCTGCACTAGGGAATCCTCAGTAGGGTCTGTAGAATGTATATAAGGTATTATTTCATGGGAGACTCAATTATATGGCGTGTTGCTGGCCTTCTACTCCACCCAATCCATTGTACAAAACATTAGGAACACCTTCTCTTTCCATGACAAAAACTGGTTAAATAAATCCAGGTGAAATTTGACACGTCTAACCTTTATTTAACTAGGCAAGTCAGTTGAGAACAAATTCTTATTTTTCAATGATGGCCTACATAGACTGGTGAAATAAATCCAGGTGAAACCAGGTGAAAGCTATGAACCCTTATTGATGTCACTTGTTAAATCCACTTCAATCAGTGTAGATGAAGGGGAGGAGACAAGTTAAAGAAGAAATGTGATGCCTTGAGACATGGATTGTGTACAGAGCATTCGTAAAAGTATTCAGACCCCTTGACTTTTCCCACATCAATTTACACATAATACCCCATAATGACAAAGCAAAAACAGGTTTCTAGAAAATTTTGCACATTTATTAAAACTAAAAAACGTAAATAATACATTGACATAAGTATTCAGACCCTTTACTCAGTACTTTGTTGAAGCACCTTTGGCAGTGATTACAGCCTCAAGCCTTCTTGGGTAAGACGCTACAAGTTTGGCACACCTGTATTTGGGGAGTTTCTCACATTCTTCTCTGCCGATCCTCTCAATCTCTGTCAGGTTGGATGGGGAGCGTTGCTGCACAGCTATTTTCAGGTCTCTCCAGAGACAGGTCTCTCACAGAAAACCCGGAATTTCAAGGAACAGAACCAGAACTGACAACGAAAGGGATCTATACTGTTCCGGAACAGAACAGTGATTTTAAAAGTATGGGAACTGGTTAATAATGTTCTTTTACATTCCAGGCATCGATGGGGTTCAAGTCCGGGCTCTGGCAGGGCTACTCAAGGACATTCAAAGTCGTGTCCCGTTGCCACTCCTGCTTTGTCTCAGCTGTGTGCTTATGGTTGTTGACCTGTTGGAAGGTGAACCTTCAACCCCGGACTGAAGTCCTGAGTGATCTGGAGCAGGTTTTCATTGGGATCTCTCTATACATTGCTCCGTTCATCTGTCCCTCGATCCTGACTAGTCTCCAGGTCCTTGCCGCTGACAAACATCCCCACAGCATGATGCTGCCACCACTATGCTTCACCGTAGGGATGCTGCCAGGTTTCTTCCAGACGTGACGATTGGCATTCAGGCCAAAGAGTTCAATCTTGGTTTCATCAGAGCAGAGAATCTTGTTTCTCATGGTCTGAGAGACCTTTAGGTGCCAACTCCAAGCGGGCTGTCATGTGCCTTTTACTGATTGGTGTAGTGCAGCAGAGATAGTTGTCAGTTTGGCCGGGTGGCCAGCTCTAGGAAGAGTCTTGGTGGTTCCAAACTTCTTCCATTTAAGAATGATGAGGCCACTGTGTTCTTGGGGACCTTCAATGCTGCAGAAATGTTTTGGTACCCTTCCCCAGATGTATGTCTCGACAGAATCCTGTCTCGGAGCTCTGTGGACAATTCCTTCGAGCTCATGGCTTGTTTTTTGCTCTCTGATGCACTGTCAACTGTGGGACCTTATATAGACAGGTGTTATCCTTTCCAAATCATGTCCAATCAATCAACAGGTGGACTCCAAGTTGTCGAAACATCTCAAGGATTAATATTTATGTAAATAAGCTATTTCTGTATTTTATTTTTAATACATTTGCAAAAATGTCTAAAAACCTATTCTCGCTTTGTCTTTATGCGGTATTGTGTGTAGATAAAGAATGCTCCATCACCCAAAGGACATCCAGCCAACTTCACACAACTGTGGGAAGCATTGGATTCAACATGGCTCAGCATCCCTATAGAATGCTTTCGACACCTTGTAGAGTCCATTCCCCGACAAATTGATGCTGTTCTGAGGGCAAAAGGGGGTGCAACTCAATATTAGGAAGGTGTTCCTAATGTTCTGTAGACTCAGTGTACATATGGTGTCATTTCATGGGGCACTGAATAATACAGTGTTGCTGGACTAATTATTATTATTTTAACATCATTTTAACATTATGCCCTATACAAAGCTGCAAAAAAAGTTTATCCCCGGGACTTTTATTTTGAAATCAAATTCCGAAAACCTGAAGTCTTAATGTGGATAGGATACAGCTAGTGTGTTGCTGCCATGACCCCCTAACCCTGCTGACTGTGTCTGGTCTGGATTAATGGAGCACTGCGATACATGCTTGTGATTGTCATATCAGCTGTTGTAGTTGTGCATGTTTTGGCCATCTGACAGATACATTTTAAAAAATTAGTCTGTGGCTGAAAATAGGGAGTTTTTGCCCAGTCCCAAGTATGGGTAACTGCATAGTTGTGCTGCGTTCTTTTTGAAGAATCTCAAATATAAGAAATATTTTGATTTGTTTAACACTTCTTTGGTTACTATATGATTCCATATGTGCTATTTCATAGTTTTGGTGTCTTCATTAGTATTATAAAATGTAGAAAATAGTAAAAATAAAGAAAAACCCTGGAATGAGTAGGTGTGTCCAAACTTTTGACTGGTACTGTATGTGTATATATATATATATATATATTTTTTTTTATTGTTGCCTGTTTTGCCTGTTATTTTGGCATTAATACGTGTCACATTTCAGTTTGCAAACAATGTAAAATAAATAAATAAAGCATTGAGTTAATAAAAGCCACATGCAAACGTGGTCTCTTTTTTTTGCTTTCTTGAGTAAGGCAGCTCCAAAATGCAGGTGTTTCAGCCGAGCTCAGTGCCTTCTGTGGTGGTGGGACAACCAGCGGAAAATACGAAGCATAGGGGTCTGGTAATGTTCTCTAGTTGCTCCGTGATTGGCTCAGTGTTCTGTCACTCATGGGGACACTACGTCACCGCAAAATCTACTGGGTAGAGCTCGAAAATTTGATTTTGATCTAACTGTATTAAGCGTTGATCTAACTGTATTAAATGTTGATATAACTGTATTAAATGTTGATCTAACTGTATTAAATGTTGATCTAACTGTATTAAGCGTTGATCTAACTGTATTAAGCGTTGATCTAACTGTATTAAATGTTGATCTAACTGTATTAAGCGTTGATCTAACTGTATTAAATGTTGATCTAACTGTATTAAGCGTTGATCTAACTGTATTAAACGTTGATCTAACTGTATTAAACGTTGATCTAACTGTATTAAATGTTGATATAACTGTATTAAATGTTGATCTAACTGTATTAAATGTTGATCTAACTGTATTAAATGTTGATCTAACTGTATTAAGCGTTGATCTAACTGTATTAAGCGTTGATCTAACTGTATTAAGCGTTGATCTAACTGTATTAAATGTTGATCTAACTGTATTAAACGTTGATCTAACTGTATTAAACGAGCACCACTCTTTATTCATCACAGACATTCACCAGAGTACCGTCTTCTCTGGGCAGATGAACGAGTAGAGGAGAGACTGTGTGTAAAGTAGATCATCCTACACAGGCCTGCAGTGTGATGTTATATTATTCCAACAATTAATGTCTGGCATCTTTTATTCTTGTGATTTATCATCACCATGATACAATACTGACTTTTCATGGATAAAGACAATCTACCAACATCATCCACCTTTAATGAAGAAGAAGATTACAGTTTGTTAGCATTTATTATTTAATTAATGGATACTTAACAATATTCTAAACCAGTAGTTGGAACCAGTTCAGGGAACAGAAAAGAAAAACGGAATTTCAAGGAACAGAACCAGAACTGACAACGAAAGGGATCTATACTGTTCCGGAACAGAGCAATATTCTAAACCAGGGGTTGGAACCAGTTCAGGGAACAGAAAAGAAAACCGGAATTTCAAGGAACAGAACCAGAACTGACAACGAAAGGGATCTATACTGTTCTGGAACAGAACAATATTCTAAACCAGGGGTTGGAACCAGTTCAGGGAACAGAAAAGAAAACCGGAATTTCAAGGAACAGAACCAGAACTGACAACAAAAGGGATCTATACTGTTCCGGAACAGAACAGTGATTTTAAAAGTATGGGAACTGGTTAATAATGTTCTTTTACATTCCAGGCATTTTATTTCAGTCCCTATACACTCAGAAACGTATCCCAGTGTCTGCCTGCTGAAAATATTTGCCAGTGTGTGTAGGCTACATTCCCCCTCCCCTCCCACCGAAGCATGCATAGACTACTGTAGCTACTGACATTACAGGCGTGATTCAGACATTACGGAGAGAGAGGTTTAATTAGAGAACATTGATGAACTATTTCAATGCTAGTTAAGGATACTATAGTTATCACTTTTCACATTGGATTCATTAACTATGAAAAAGGTAAGATTTTATTTGAATTCTGGTGCTGTTCTGCACACACAAGCTTGTTAGCTAGATAGCTTGTTAGCTAGATAGCTTGTTAGCTAGCTCTGGTCTACCTTTCCAAAACTCTAGGAGGCATTATCTGTACTGTAATAGAACTGAGAGTCATGATTAAGGGATAGTTCTGGTCCAAAGTTAGTTAGAGTCAACTCTCTGAAGTTCAAAGACATTCAAAGTTTCATCATAGAAGCCGCTCCTCCGTAGGTATACCTCATAACAAATAATACGTGTCATAACAGATAATACGTGTCATAACAGATAATACGTGTCATAACAGATAATACATGTCATAACAGATAATACGTGTCATAACAGATAATACCTGTCATAACAGATAATACGTGTCATAACAGATAATACGTGTCATAACAGATAATACGTGTCATAACAGATAATACGTGTCATAACAGATATTACGTGTCATAACAGATAATACGTGTCATAACAGATAATACGTGTCATAACAGATATTACGTGTCATAACAGATAATACGTGTCATAACAACAAGATGCCCAGCGAGTCATGGTTCGAACCGGTTCAGAACTTTACTTTGCTGGAATGGAACAAAAAAAACAATAACGGTTCTGTTCAGAACAAAATAATTGGAAAATACTTTCAGGTTCCAAACCCTGAAAGGAACACCGGTTCCATCCAGATCATGACATAACAATACATTTTATGTCAATTACAAACCAGCCCTTCTACTGAGTTTAATCAGGTATAAAAAAATATCCACAACTGAATTGGGCCCATGGTCAAATGCAGTGCACTACAGAATAGGGCCCATAGTCAAATGTAGTGCACTACAGAATAGGGCCCATAGTCAAATGTAGTGCACTACAGAATAGGGCCCATAGTCGAAAGTAGTGCACTACAGGGTGAATAGCGCGCCATTTGGGACATTCAGCCCCCAGTATATACTATATCGACTCAGCCCCAGTATATAATATATATAGACTCAGCCCCAGTATATACTATATATAGACTCAGCCCCAGTATATACTATATATAGACTCAGTCCCAGTATATACTATATATAGACTCGGCCCCCAGTATATACTATATATAGACTCGGCCCCCAGTATATACTATATATAGACTCGGCCCCCAGTATATACTATATATAGACTCGGCCCCCAGTATATACTATATATAGACTCAGTCCCAGTATATACTATATATAGACTCAGCCCCCAGTATATACTATATATAGACTCAGTCCCAGTATATACTATATATAGACTCAGCCCCCAGTATATACTATATATAGACTCAGCCCCAGTATATACTATATATAGACTCAGCCCCCAGTATATACTATATATAGACTCAGCCCCCAGTATATACTATATATAGACTCAGCCCCTAGTATATACTATATATAGACTCAGCCCCCAGTATATACTATATATAGACTCAGCCCCCAGTATATACTATATACAGACTCAGCCCCAGTATTCAGGCCTCTATAGACTCAGCCCCAGTATATACTATATATAGACACAGCCCCCAGTATATACTATATACAGACTCAGCCCCCAGTATATACTATATACAGACTCAGCCCCAGTATATACTATATACAGACTCAGCCCCAGTATATACTATATATAGACTCAGCCCCCAGTATATACTATATACAGACTCAGCCCCCAGTATATACTATATATAGACTCAGCCCCCAGTATATACTATATATAGACTCAGCCCCCAGTATATACTATATATAGACTCAGCCCCCAGTATATACTATATACAGACTCAGCCCCAGTATATACTATATACAGACTCAGCCCCCAGTATATACTATATACAGACTCAGCCCCAGTATATACTATATGTAGACTCAGCCCCCAGTATATACTATATATAGACTCAGCCCCCAGTATATACTATATATAGACTCAGCCCCAGTATATACTATATATAGACTCAGCCCCCAGTATATACTATATACAGACTCAGCCCCAGTATATACTATATATAGACTCAGCCCCCAGTATATACTATATATAGACTCGGCCCCCAGTATATACTATATACAGACTCAGCCCCCAGTATATACTATATATAGACTCAGCCCCAGTATTCAGCTCAAGTCAAATATAGATTATGCTACTGTCAACTGTTTTACATTTAAATGTTAGTCGTGTACATGGGCATACGTACCTTTAAAAGGGACATTTCAAAAACATTCTACTACATATTCAGAACCTCAAGCACCAACCCAACATCAGCAGATGTGAAAATGGAGCGTTTCTCTGTTTGGTAGTAGATAGAGGAAGATACGTTTGTAGTGGTTACCGATGTAGTGTGACACCTGCTCGTCCAACATCTCATTCCAAAAATCATGGTCAAATGTAGTGCACTATATCCAGGTCGTATAATTCCATCCAGGTCAGGAGGAGGTCAGGAGGAGGAGTCAACCAATTAATTTATAGTCCTGAGATAACATTCCATAACTGCAGGTAGCAGTAAATCACCAACCTTGGCTTTGTACCTGTTCAGACTGTACACACTGCAGTACATTAGGTGGTATCCTGTTCAGACTGTACACACTGCAGTACATTAGGAGGAGGGATCTTGTTCAGACTATACACACTGTAGCACATTAGGTGGTGGTATCCTGTTCAGAAACAATTCATTAAATAAATTATGCTTGGGTCAAGGCCAGGAACACAGGCTTTGACCCGGACTGGCAACCTGGTTTACAATGAGACACGTATTGTTAACGTAAACCAGGCTTTAGGCCTGGGAATAGCACTATTACAGCAACCACTATAGTTGTTAACGATCTTGTCTCGATCTCATCTAAATACGGATGACACTATTACGTTATGGAATTACCCCGACTGCTGACCTGGCTGTGACAAGGCTACAGTCTGGTTTTACAGTTGTGCAGGAAAAACCCTTACTGATTTTTAAAACTCAAATGGTGCTGCCCATGACCATGCCGTCACGGAAGATGCCATTGCAAGGATAGGTGTGAATTTCAATAACTATAGAGTTGCTTATGTATTCTCACTTCACCTTTATTTCACGTCACTCTCCTCTCCCTCAACTTATTTCTTTTCTTCCTCCTCCTCCTCCTCCTCCTTGACAATCACATTGAAAGCACAGGCAGGCTTCCCTCCAATGTGTATTTTCTCATGACTTTTAAGACTTCTTAGCTGAGTGAAACCCCCCCCACAATGAGAGCAGTGGTAAAGCTTCTCGCCTGTATGTACTCTCTGATGTTTCTTAAGGTTTCCTGGCTGACTGAAACTCTTACCGCAAAGAGAGCAGTGGTAAGGCTTCTCCCCTGTATGTATTCTCTGATGTTTCTTAAGGTTTCCTGGCTGACTGAAACTCTTACCACATAGAGAGCAGTGGTAAGGCTTCTCCCCTGTATGTATTCTCTGGTGTTCCTTAAGGCTTCCTGAATAATTAAAGCTCTTCTCACATTGGGTGCAGTGATAAGGCTTCTTTCCACTATGTACTTTGCCATGTCTCTTAAGATTTACCTTCTCACTGAAACCCCTCCCACATTGGGAGCAGTGGTAAGGTTTCTCTCCTGTGTGTACTCTTTGATGATTCTTTAGATTACTTGAGGAACGGAAACTCTTCCCACATTGATGACATGGGTAACGACCACGATCAGGCAGTCTTGGTGTATCTGGGTCAACTACACTACTATTGTCGTCCTCTTCCTCAACTTCTCGCTTTTCCTCCTCTTTGATTTCCCTCTCAACCTCCTCCTCTTTGACAATCACATTTAACGCACAAACAGGCTTCCCTCCATTGTGTATTATCTGATGACTTTTAAGACGTAGTAGCTGAGTGAATCCCTCCCCACACTCAGAGCAGTGGTAAGGCTTTTCTCCAATGTGTACTTTTTGATGATTCTGTAGATTACTTGAGGAACGGAAACTCTTTCCACATTGATGGCAGGGGTAAAGACTACAACCAGGTAATGTTGATGTATCTGGGTCAACTATACCACTATTGTCCTCCTCTTCCTCAACTTCTCGCTTTTCCTCCTCTTTGATTTCCCTCTCAACCTCCTCCTCTTTGACAATCACATTTAAAACACAGACAGGCTTCCCTCCAATGTGTATCCTCTGATGACGTTTAAGACGCCTGAGCTGAGTGAATCCCTCGCCACACTGAGAACAGTGGTAAGGCTTCTCTCCACTGTGTGATCTCTGGTGACTCTTTAGGTCTCCTGCGAAACGAAAATTCTTTCCACACTGTGAGCAGTGGTAAGGTTTCTCCCCTGTATGAATTCTCTGGTGTTTCTTAAGGCTTCCTGGCTGACTGAAATGCTTCCTACAAAGAGCACAGTGGTAAGGTTTCTCCCCTGTATGTACTCTTTGGTGTTCCTTAAGGCTTCCAGAATGATTGAAGCTCTTCCCACATTGGGTGCAGTGGTAAGGCTTCTCTCCACTATGTACTCTCTCGTGTCTCTTAAGGTTTACTTTCTCACTGAAACTCTTCCCACATGCAGAGCAGTGGAAAGGTTTTTCTCCAGTGTGTACTCTTTGATGATTCTTTAGAATAGTTGAGGAACTGAAACTCTTCTCACATTGAGGGCACGAATAACTCCCACTACCAGGCAGTCTCGATGCTGTGGAACTGGGCTTGTTGACTGAGTCTGGGTTGGGGATCTCTCCTGTAAGAATATGAACATATATATGGTCAGAAACTGACAAAGAAACAAAGGCTTTAAGCTTACCAACGCAGGATTCAACATTAATTTGGATTAAAGGAGTATTGAGATAAATACTTTGCAAGGGGCTTGTTGCATAGCATCGCACATAGATAATGGCATTGTGAAATTACAATGCATTGCCAAATGGTCGGTAGACACTCGCCTTCCCTCTTACACATACAGAAGCCTGAGGGGTATAATACAAATAATCAATGAGTTAGCCAGCTAACTTGCCTAAATATTCAGAAATATATATATTTTTGGAAAGATTAACTTGAAATTGGCATGCTCTAATTGACTTAACAACCAAAAACATATCTAAGTTTACATTTCTTAATGTTGGGTTGTTCACCTCTCTGAACCAAAGAGGATGTTAGTCTGAATTTACCTGAGTCAACAGAGGCCCTGTCCTCCTCTCTCTCTTCCTCCTCCCCCTCATTGATTTCTCTCTCCTCCTCCTCCTCTTTGACAATCACATTGAGTTCCAGTGATTGACTGCAGTCCCCCAGCTTCACTGACAGCAACTTTGGACCCCGCTGTGAGCTTCTCTGGGCTGGAACACCACAACCAGAACCTGGTTCAGACATGGTAGGCTAGAGGTGGATCTAAAAGAAAAGACCGAAAGAGTTCAGGGTGATTTTCACAAACCTCGATCGTGGTATGGCTCCAGAAAAGACAGCAAAAATGTATCTAAGCTAGCTAACCACACATCCCGTCCAGCAGAAACCTTTTTCCATAAAATAAACATAGGATTGACGGCAACAGCAAGTCAGATTAGGCCATAAGTGAAGAAACACACTGGCTGTTGGGTACAAGCATATTCAGTTCAAATTCATTACTAATATATGATACATACAGTGATTGAAAAGACCACCCCATCCTCAGTAGCCTATTCAAACATCACCCTATAAGCAACACAAGCATATTCAGTTCAAATTCATTACTAATATATGATACATACAGTGATTGAAATGACCACCCCATCCTCAGTAGCCTATTCAAACATCACCCTATAAGCAACACAAGCATATTCAGTTCAAATTCATTACTAATATATGATACATACAGTGATTGAAATGACCACCCCATCCTCAGTAGCCTATTCAAACATCACCCTATAAGAAACACAAGCATATTCAGTTCAAATTCATTACTAATATATGATACATACAGTGATTGAAATGACCACTCCATCCTCAGTAGCCTATTCAAACATTCGCCTATAGGCTATTAGGCAACACAAGAATTTTCATGTGTTAGGAATTGCCCCTAATTATAGGTAACAGAGTGATGTAGACACAGAGATGTCACTTTAAAATGTATGAAAAACCAATGAATACAAAGTTAAACAAACCATACAACTCCAAGCACAAGGACTAATTTGAACAATTTCCACAGAAAATTCTGCAAAGTTTGGTAACAAGGACAGCACCAAACAGCAAAAACTGTCAATCTGCACTGTGTTTGTATAATTTTCAGTGGAAATTGTTAAAAGTTGTTTAGAATTGTTTTTTTGTGTGTATTTTACCCCCTTTTTCTCCCCAATTTCAAGATATACAATTGCGATTCAATTACGAAAAAAGAGACGCTCCTGGGGGTGTAAACTCAGTGGACTTGGAGACTAGAAGTGTTCCTGGGGGTGTAAACTCAGTGGACTTGGAAACTACAAGTGTTCCTGGGGGTGTAAACTCAGTGGATTTGGAGACTAGAAGTGTTCCTGGGGGTGTAAACTCAGTGGACTTGGAAACTAGAAGTGTTCCTGGGGGTGTAAACTCAGTGGACTTGGAAACTACAAGTGTTCCTGGGGGTGTAAACTCAGTGGACTTGGAAACTACAAGTGTTCCTGGGGGTGTAAACTCAGTGGACTTGGAAACTAGAAGTGTTCCTGGGGCTGTAGACTCAGTGGATTTGGAAAGTAGAAGTGTTCTTGGGGGTGTAAACTACGTGGATTTGGAAACTAGAAGTGTTCCTGGGTAGAATGGACCTGTTACTGCAGCACAACATACAGATAATTGTGTAAGGTGCAATAAATGATAGGAGGACACACATTGTTGACCATTTAGACTTGAAAAAATAATAATAATAATAACAATATTTTATAACAATATTTTAGTTATTCTTTGTATGATAACTAGTATAAAATATATTGATAATTGTGGACAATAATTAATAGGTCTACACACAGAACACATTGTTGAGCATTTAGTCTGGAAAAAATAAACAAATAAATCACATAATATCTTATAGAAATACTTTTATTTACAAAGTATACCCAGAGGAAGAGGAAGAGAGAGGCCCAACGCGGCTGCAAATCTGTCTCCCTCCAATAGGTGGCGTTTTTCTTGTTGTTTTGCCCACCAAGCAGGGAGTTTTTGTATGGAGGTCAATAAGTGTGTCAATTTTGGTCAACAAAAAAAGTAATGGCTTATTTCCTACACAAGGTTTACTTGATCGAATAGAAGTTGTGTCATCCTTAAGTCGTTACGAATGTACTGATATAAGTAGGACACGTGACATGCGTGGGGGGGGGGACAAACTACCTGCCCTCCAGGGCACGTCCCCCACCCGATGTCACAGGAAGGCCAAAAAGATCATCAAGGACGACAACCACCCAAGCCACTGCCTGTTCACCCCGCTACCATCCAGAAGGCATATTTAATATAACACACATACATTATTTATTCATTTCGGTTGCGAAGTTTGTTCTATATAAAGTATTTGACAGGATTTTGGTGGCTCGTGTTGACCAGTAGTGTCTGCCACAGGAAGTATTTGACTCTAGGCACAAAAAAGAGGAAATTAGAGAGGAGGGGGGGGGGGGATTTCGGCAGGCAAGAAAATGAAGAATAACGTTAGTTTTGAAACGTTTAGTCGTGCTAATTTTGCGAGCTGGTTACCTAAGTAGCTAAACCAAATATTTGTTTTATTTATTTAACTAGGAAAATCAGTTAACAACAAATTCTTATTTACAACGACGGCCTACCAAAAGGCCTGTGGCTAAACAATGAGCAACCGGTTAGCTAATTCCTCGGTACAGTCATTTTATTGAAGGCGAGTCGGCAGCTGGCTAACTATGAAATAAAAGTCACACTTCAACCGTGACCCTGAAATAAAGTTAGCATGTTAGCTAGCTAGCTGCACAAACGGGTTGGACGGGAGATGTGTTGCTAACAGGCTAACAGCTAACTAGCTGGGGGAACAACAAAACCAGGCCGCGGAAACCAGTGCGGTTTCATCCTGGAATGCGTTGGTTTACAGACCGTGGTACAAGCATCATTAAAACAAACAATAATAATTAGCAATAGGTTACCTGGAACTGATTTCCTGTTTGGCTGAAAAGAACTTGAGGAAATGGTGAGGTCTCGTAGAGCAGCGGGAAAAATGTATCCACTTTCCGAGTGAGTTTGGTCTGGATTATGAGATGCGGCAGGAAATGTTCGTGAGCGTCGTATCAGCGTAGTCATTGTGCATGTTTTACAGGCCTCCGACGGAAAGAAGTCAGGCAAAAAAAAACGAAAATAGATATTTCAACCAAAACAAGACAGCTGTCATTACATTATATCTGCAGTGTGATGTTATATTATTACAACAGTGTACAGCATCTGTTATCCTTTATTATCCTCATGTCACTATCAAATCCATTGTATGGGTCACAGATGGTTAGCAGATGTTAATGCGAGTGTAGCGAAAGGCTTGTCTTCTAGTTCCGACAGTGCAGTAATATCTAACAAGTAATCTAACAATTCCACAACAACTACCCAATACACACAAATCTAAAGGGATGAAATAAGAATATGCACATATATATGGATGAGTTGACCGAGAGGCATAGGCACGATGCAATACATTGTATAACATACAGCATATATAAACATGAGATGAGTAATGTAAGATATGTAAACATTAAAGTGGCATTATTTAAAGTATTTAAAGCGACTATACTGACATCAATAAAGACAATCTACCAACATAATACAGGATTTCGCGACATTCTTTTCTGATTCCTACTTCCAGAAATGCTTGATTTTGTGGAAGCTTTTCAGAAATTCTGTGATACAATTTTTCAATGTTTTTTTTCTCACGTTAATTTCATATAAAGCAATAAAGTCATATGTGATCAGTTTTATATAGATTATAAGCAGAATACATAATACTAAAACAATTAGAAACGTTTAAAGTTGCTCAAATTTTCCTGAACAAACAGCTCGTTTTCTGAACAAAAAAAAAATGGGATGGAAGCTAGCTCCAACATAAGAAAAGTGCATTCCCCCATAAAAAAAAAAAGATTAAACTAGGACAAAATAAACACCTGGGGTCCAATCTGCAATTAAGACATATCTCAAGTTCATCTTCCATGAGAACAATTAGATACAAAGGTGTTACGGATACAGTTATCCTGTGTGTGTGTGTGTATCCTGTGTGTGTGTGTTTCTTTTCTCTCCTTCTCCCCTCACAGGTGAGAATCATCACTCCCCAATCAGTCAACAATCAATCATCAATCAGAAGACACACCTCCTCCTATTTCCTACCCTATCACAGTTCCTTCCCCATGGTTTAAAAACCCCATCATTTGTTTGCTCTAGAGCTAGCTCAATCTCTCTGTAAATGCCATGTATGTAGATCTCTGTGTTTCACTCTCTCTTTGTCTTAAACCTCTCTTTTGTTTGAGCACCTCCATAGCACTTTGTCATCACCTGTGAGTATTGTTTTGGTTATGGTGTTTGTTTGTTGCTGGTGGGAAAAGGGGGAAACCAAGACAAGTCGCCCATGGGCATACACTACCCGTAGGTGAACTTTGTTAAATACACTAGTTAGAACTGGGCGGACCACCCACTGTATTTTTGGTTAGTTAGTTAGCTGTTGTTAAAGTAGGCTAGTCTAGCTTAGGGGTGTTTTTGTATATTTATTGTTTCTTTCCTTGGGTCCAGCTCAGCCCCTTTTCCTGCTCCCCCCATTACCGTGTGTTTATAAATAAACTAAGTTTGACGGTAGATTTCAGTTGTCCTGGTTATTTCGTTCACACTTTTACTTTGTCACAATTATAATTTGCATGAGTTATGTTACGGGTCTCATTACCATCCCCCCCTAGACTGTCGGGCCAAAAGGGATTCGTAACATAAGGGCTTGGAGATCATTGTCTTGTTGGAAGACAGATCTCCGTCCCAGTCTCAGGTCTTTTGCAGACTCCATCAGGTTTTCTTCCAGAATGGTCCTGCATTTGGCTCCATCCATCTTCCCATCAATTTTAACCATCTTCCCTGTCCCTGCTGAAGAAAAGCAGGCCCAAACCATGATGCTGCCACCACCATGTGATCTCAAAGCCCTTTGTATCTAATTGTTCGCATGGAAGATGAACTTGAGATATGTCTTAATTGCAGATTGGACCCCAGGTGTTTATTTTGTCCTAGTTTAATCTTTTTTTTAAATGGGGGAATGCACTTTTCTTATGTTGGAGCTAGCTTCCATCCCATTTTTTTGTTCAGAAAAAGAGCTGTTCAGGAAAAAGAGCTGTTTGTTCAGGAAAAAGAGCTGTTTGTTCAGGAAAAAGAGCTGTTTGTTCAGGAAAAAGAGCTGTTTGTTCAGGAAAAAGAGCTGTTTGTTCAGGAAAAAGAGCTGTTTGTTCAGGAAAAGAGCTGTTTGTTCAGGAAAATTTGAGCACTTTAAACGTTTCTAATTGTTTTAGTACCTGAGACTGGGACGGAGATTTGTCTTCCAACAAGACAATGATCCAAAACATAAAGCAAAATCTACAATGGAATGGTTCAAAAATAAACATATCCAGGTGTTAGAATGTCAAAGTCCAGACCTGAATCCAATCGAGAATCTGTGGAAAGAACTGAAAACTGCTGTTCGCAAATGCTCTCCATCCAACCTCACTGAGCTCGAGCTGTTTTGCAAGGAGGAATGGGAAAAAATGTCAGTCTCTCTCGATGTGCAAAACTGATAGAGACATACCCCAAGCGACTTACAGCTGTAATCGCAGCAAAAGGTGGCGCTACAAAGTATTAACTTAAGGGGGCTGAATAATTTTGCATGCCCAATTTTTCAGTTTTTGATTTGTTAAAAAAGTTTGAAATATCCAATAAATGTCGTTCCACTTCATGATTGTGTCCCACTTGTTGTTGAATCTTCACAAAAAAATACAGTTTTATATCTTTATGTTTGAAGCCTGAAATGTGGCAAAAGGTCGCAAAGTTCAAGGGGGCCGAATACTTTCGCAAGGCACTGTATGCTCTAAAATTAATTCACTGTACATCATTCACAACACCGTAGGCTACTTCAAAATAACACTGTACATCATTCACAACACTGTAGGCTACTTCAAAATAACACTCTCCATAACCCAAGATCTAAGACTTGAAGAATTATATATTTCTTAAACTCATGTTGAGAAATGTGAAAAGAGGGTGAGCACAAATATAGAATACTGCCATTATGACTGCGTTTACACAGGCAGCCCAATTGAGGGTTTTTCTCTCCATTCATTGGTCTTTTTTTGACCAATCACATGACATTTTTTTCACATCAGATCTTGGCTGCCTGTGTAAACTCAGCCTATGATCCTAAATTGAATCCGTTTTTTATCTAACTTCATAAAACGAGCACCACACGTTATTTATCACAAATATTCTCCGGTGTAGCCTCTTCTCTGGGAAGCTGAACAAGTAGAGCAGAGATTGTGTGTAAAGTAGATAATCCACTTTCCATTCATCACAAACATTCACCAGAGTAGCCTCTTATATTTAAGCCAGAGGGGGTGTGGTATATGGCCAATATACCACTGCTAAGGGCTGTTCTTAGGCACGACTGAAAGCGGACTGCCTGGATACAGTCCTTAGCGGAGGTGTATTGGCCATATACCACAAACCCCCGAGGTGCCTTATTGCTGTTATAAACTGGTTACCAATGTAATTAGAGCAGTAAAAATACATGTTTTGTCATACTGTCTGATATACCAACGGCTGACAGCCAATCAGCATTCAGGGCTCAAACCAGACAGTTTATAATATTCCAACAATGCAGTGTCTGGCATCTTTTAGTCTTGTGATTTATCATCACCGTGATACAATACTGACTTTTCATGGATAAAGACAATCTATCAACATCATCCACCTTCAATGAAGAAGAAGATTACAGTTTGTTAGCATTTATTATTTAATTAATGGATACTTTACAATATTCTAAACCAGGAGTTGGAACCAGTTCAGGGAACAGAAAGAAAAACGGAATTTCAAGGAACAGAACCAGAACTGTCAACGAAAGGGATCTATATTGTTCCGGAACAGAACAATATTCTAAAAAACACTGGTTCCATCCAGATTATGACATAACATTTTATGTCAATACAAACCAGCCCTTCTACTGAGTTTAATCAGGTATAAAACATATCCACAACTGAATTCTACTGGAGACTATGAGAGATAGATGGAATAGAACCCCATTTGGGACATTGAGCCCCAGTATATACTATATACAGACTCAGTCCCAGTATATACTATATATAGACTCAGCCCCCAGTATATACTATATATATAGACTCAGCCCCAGTATATACTATATATAGACTCATCCCCTAGTATATACTATATATAGACTCATCCCCTAGTATATACTATATATATAGACTCATCCCCTAGTATATACTATATATATAGACTCATCCCCCGTATATACTATAAACAGACTCAGCCCCAGTATATACTATATATAGATTCATCCCCAGTATATACTATATATAGACTCATCCCCAGTATATACTATATATAGACTCATCCCCAGTATATACTATATATAGACTCAGCCCCCAGTATATACTATATATAGACTCATCCCCTAGTATATACTATATATATAGACTCATCCCCCGTATATACTATATATATAGACTCAGCCCCCAGTATATACTATATATAGACTCAGCCCCCAGTATATACTATATATTGACTCATCCCCTAGTATATACTATATATAGACTCAGCCCCCAGTATATACTATATACAGACTCAGCCCCCAGTATATACTATATGTAGACACAGCCCCCAGTATATACTATATATAGACTCAGCCCCCAGTATATATTATATATAGATTCAGCCCCAGTATATGCTATATATAGACTCATCCCCTAGTATATACTATATATATAGACTCATCCCCCGTATATACTATAAACAGACTCAGCCCCAGTAAACAGTCCTATATAGACTCAGCCCCAGTAAACAGGCCTATATAGACTCAGCCCCAGTAAACAGGCCTATATAGACTCAGCCCCAGTATATACTATATATAGACTCAGCCCCAGTATATATTATATATATAGACTCAGCCCCAGTATACAGGCCTATATAGACTCAGCCCCAGTATATACTATATATAGACTCAGCCCCAGTATATATTATATATATAGACTCAGCCCCAGTGTAGACAAATATAGACTCAGCCCCAGTATATACTATATATAGACTCAGCCCCAGTATACTATAAACAGACTCAGACCCAGTAAACAGTCCTATATAGACTCAGCCCCAGTATACAGGCCTATATAGACTCAGCCACAGTATACAGGCCTATTTGTGAACTTCCAATATACTCATAGAAGTAAAAGAAGATGAAGATAGCCCTAAATGATGCTGTCCATGACCATGTTGTCACAAAATACACAATTTCTAGGATAGGTGTGAATATCAATACCTACAGTTAGCTTATGTATCCTCACTTCACGTTTATTTCACATCACTCTCCTCTCCCTCAACTTCTCTCTCTTCTTGGACAATCACATTGAAAGCACAGGCAGGCTTCCCTCCAATGGATATTCTCTCATGACTTTTTAGACTTCTTAGCTGAGTGAATCCCTCGCCACACTGAGAGCAGTGGTAAGGCTTCTCTCCACTGTGTGATCTCTGATGATTCTTTAGGTCTCCAGCAAAACGGAAATTATTTCCGCACAGTGAGCAGTGGAAAGGTTTCTCCCCTGTATGAATTCTCTGATGATTTGTAAGGCTTCCTGAATGATTGAAGCTCTTCCCACATGTGGTGCAGTGGTAAGGCTTCTCTCCACTGTGCACTCTTTCGTGTCTCTTAAGGTTTACTTTCTCACTGAAACTCCTCCCACATTGGGAGCAGAGAAAAGGTTTCTCTCCAGTGTGTACTCTTTGATGATTCTTAAGATTACTTGAGGTACTGAAACTCTTTCCACATTGAGGACAGATGTAACGATCAGGCAGTCTTGATATATCTGGGTCAACTATGCCAATATTGTCGTCCTCTTCAACTTCTCTCATTTCCTTCTCATCCTTCTCCTCTTTGACAATCACATTGAAAGTAGAGGCAGGTGTCTCTCCAAAATGTATTTTCTGATGGCTTTTAAGACTTTTTAGTTGAGGGAATCCCTCCCCACACTGAGAGCAGTGGTAAGGCTTCTCTCCACAGTGTGCTCTCTGATGATTCTTTAGGTTTCCAGCGAAACCAAAACTATTTCCGCACAGAAAGCAACGGTAAGGCTTCTCCCCTGTATGTATTCTCTGATGTTTCCTAAGATTTCCTGGCTGACTAAAACTCTTCTGACAAAGAGAGCAGTGATAAGGCTTCTCCCCTGTATGTACTCTTTGATGTTCCTTAAGACTTCCAGAACGATTGAAGCTTTTCCCACACTGGGTGCAGTGGTAAGGCTTCTCCCCACTATGTACCTTCTCATGTCCTGTGAGGTTGAATTTTTCACGGAACCTCTTCCCACATGTGGCACAGTGAAATGGTTTCTCTCGAGTGTGTACTCTTTGATGATTCTTTAGATTACCTGAGGAACGGAAACTCTTCCCACACTGATGACATGGGAATCGACCACGGCCAGATAGTCTTGATGTATCTGGGTCAACTACACCACTAGGTTCCTGCTCTTCCTTAACTTCTCTCTTTACCGTCTCATCAATTTCCTTTTCATCCTCCTCCTCTTTGACAATCACATTGAAAGTACTGGCAGGCTTCTCTCCACTGTGCAATCTCTGATGAGTCTTCAGGTCTCCTGCTCGACTGAAACACTTCCCACATTGAGGACAGGGGTAACTCCCACAACCAGGCAGTCTTGATGCTGTGGAACTGGGCTCCTTGACTGATTCTGGGTTGGGGATCTCTCCTGTAAGAATATGAACAGATATAGGGTAAGAAACAGACAGAGGAACAAAGTATTTTAGCTTAACCTCTATGAGATATGTGGGACTGGCGTCCCACCACGCCAACAGCCAGTGAAAGTGAAGGGCTCCAAATTCAAAACAACAAAACTCTCATAATTAAAATTCCTCAAACATAGAAGTATCAAACACCATTTTAAAGATAAAATTCTCGTTAATCCAGCCACAGTGTCTGATTTCAAAAATGCTTTACAGCGAAAGCACCACAAACGATTATGTTAGGTCATCACCAAGTCACATAAAAATCCAGCCATTTTTCCAGCCAAAGATAGCAGTCACAAAAAGCAGAAATATAGATAAAATGAATCACTAACCTTTGATGATCTTCATCAGATGACACTCATAGGACTTCATGTTACACAATACATGTATGTTTTGTTCGCTAAAGTGCATATTTATATTAAAAAATCTCATTTTACATTGGCGAGTTACGTTCAATAGTTCTAAAACATGCATTGATTTTACAGAGAGCCACTTCAAGTTACAGAAATACTCATCATAAATGTTGACAAATTCAAGTGTTACATGTGGAATTAGAGATATACTTCTTAATGAAACCACTGTGTCAGATTTTTTAAAAACATGCAATAATCTGAGTACAGCGCTCAGACAACAAAACAAGCCATATAGATATCCGCCATGTTGTGGAGTCAACAGAAGTCAGAAATAGCATTATAAATATTCACTTACCTTTGATGATCTTCATCAGAATGCACTCCCAGGAATCCCAGTTACACCATAAATGTTTGATTTGTTCAATAAAGTCCATAATTTATGTCCAAATAGCATCTTTTGTTAGGGCGTTTGGTAAACAAATCCAAACGGGTGTTCAGGTCCAGCCGAACGTCGGATGAAAAGTTCCAAAAATTATATTACAGGTCATACAAACATGCCAAACTAAGTATAGAATCAATCGTTAGGATGTTTTAACATAAATGTTCAATAATGTTCCAACCGGAGAATTCCTTTGTCTGTAGAAAAGCAATGGAAAGGGAGCTACCCTCTCTCACGACCGCGCGTCATGAGCCCAAGGCACTCTGCCAGACCACTGACTCAAACAGCTCCTATGAGCCCCTCCTTTATAGTAGAATCCTCAAACCAGTTTCTAAAGACGGTTGACATCTAGTGGAAGCCTTAGGAAGTGCAATATAACCAATATCCCACTGTTTCTACAGTAAGGGCTGAGTTTTTTTTAAACTACAAGCCTCAGATTTCCCACTTCCTGGTTGGATTTTTCTCAGGTTTTCGCCTAACATGTTATATGAGTTATGTTATACTCACAGACATCATTCAAACAGTTTTAGAAACATCAGAGTGTTTTCTATCCAATACTAGTAATGATATGCATATATTAGCATCTGGGACAGAGTAGCAGGCAGATTACTCTGGGCACCTTATTCATCCAAGCTACTCAAAACTGCCCCCATGTGTCACCAGGAAGTTAATGCAGGATTCCACATTAATTAGGATCAACAGTGGATTGAAATAAATACTTTGCAAAGGGCTTGTTGCATTGCACATAGATAATTCCGCCATTGTCAAATTACAATGCATTGCGCAATGGTCGGTAGACATTTTTTTGGGGGGGGGGGGGGGGGGGGGCACTCACCTTCCTTCTTACACATACATCATTCAAACAGTTTTAGAAGGGTTATACTACAAAGCAGAATCAATGAGTTAGCCAGCTAACTTGCTTAAATATTCTGAATTAACATTTTATTCAACATCCAAAAACATATGTTTACATTTCTTATGAACCAGAAAATCAATAGTTATTTTGAGTTGTTTACCTCTGAACCAAAGAGGATGCCTGAATTTACCTGAGTCAACAGAGGCCCTGTCCTCCTCTCTCTCTTCCTCCTCCCCCTCATTGATTTCTCTCTCCTCGCCCTCCTCCTTTACAATCACATTGAGTTCCACTGTTTGACTGCAGTACCCCAGGTTCACTGACAGCAACTCTGGAGCCCGCTGTGAGCTTCTCTGGGCTGGAACACCACAACCAGAACTTGGTTCAGACATGGTAGGTTGGGTAGATCTAAAAAAAGAGGCGACCAAAAGAGTTCAGGGTGATTTTCACAAACCTAGATCGTGGTATAGCTCCGGAAAAGACAAACATGTATCTAAGCTAGCTAACCACACATCCCGTCCAGCAGGAAACTTTTTTTGCCTAAAAGAAATATAGGATTGACGGCAACAGCCAGTCAGATTAGGCATTAAGTAACGAAAAACACTGGCTGTTGAGTACAAGCATATACAAGCAATGAATACAAACCATACAACTCCAAGCACAAGGACTAATTTGAACAATTTACACAGAAAATTCTACAAAGTTTTGTAACAATGACAGCACCAAACAGCAAAAACTGTCAATCTGTCAATAATTTTCAGTGGTAATTGTTAAAAGTAGTTTAGAATTGTTTTTTGTGTGTGTATTTTACCCCCTTTCTGTCCCCAATTTCGTGATATCCAATTGCGATTCAATTACGAAAAAAGAGAGACGCTCCTGGGGGTGTAAACTCAGTGGATTTGGAAACTAGAAGTGTTCCTGGGGGTGTAAACTCAGTCGCGTACAGATAATTGTGTAAGGTGCAATAACTAATAAGACACATTGTTGACCATTTAGACTTGAAAAAATTAACAAATAACTATTTTATATAAATATTGTAATTATTCTTTGTACGATAACTAGTATAAAATATAATTGTGGACAATAATTAATAGGACTTCTCACAGAACACATTGTTGACCATTTAGTCTGGAAAAAATAAACAAATAAATCACATAATATCTTATAGAAATAATTTTATTTACAAAGTATAACCAGAGAGAAAGAGGAAGAGAGAGGCTCAACTCGGCTGAAAATCAGTCTCCCTCCAGCGTTTTCTCATTGTTTCGCCCACCAAGCAGGGAGTTTTTGTTTGGAGGTAAATGAGTGTCGATTTTGGTCAACAAAAAAGTCATGGCTTATTTGCTACACAAGGTTTACTTACTCGAATAGAAGTTGTCATCCTTAAGTCGTTACAAGTGTACTGATACAAGTAGGACACGTGACATGCATGACACACAACTTTTAGAAAAAACATTGGAGTCTCGAGATAGCGTCATGCCATGAATATGCATGGCTACGGCTCTCCAGAGGGTGGTGTGGTTGCACAAGGCATCATCGCCCGGGGGCAAACTACCTGCTCTCCAGGACACCTCCTGCAAATCGATGTCACAGGAAGGCCAAAAAGATCATCAAGGACAACAATCACCCGAGCCACTGCCTGTTCACCCGCTACCATCCAGAAGGCGAGGTCAGTACAGGTGCATCAAAGTTGGGACCGAGAGACTGAAAATTAGCTTCTATCTCAAGGCCATCAGACTGTTAAACAGCCATCGCAAACACAGAGAGGCTGCTACCTACATACAGACTTTTCCATATCTTTACATGTATATATTCTTATTCCATTCCTTTACATAGATTTTAGATGTGTGTGTATTGGGTAGTTGTTGTGGAATTGTTAGATTACTTGTTAGATATTACTGCACTGTCGGAACTACAAGCAAGCATTCGCTACACTTGCATTTACATCTGCTGACCATGTGTATGTGACCAATAACATTTGATTTGATCCATCTCTCTCCATTGAATACAGGCGGTTGGCGTCCACAACCCTCAATTTTTTTTTTACAAGGATTACAATAATGAGATGTATCGACCAATTCAAAGAAAGGATAGGGGTGGGGGGGGGGGGAGCTAGACAGCCCACCATGCCGCTTTGTGGACAACCACTCCCATTATTAGGACGGAGAGACATGATGTCAGTATATCCATATATCCATGACAGGACTCTTATTCTGAAGGATTCCAAAAGATCCTTGACCAGGAAGTACTTCCTTATTCTTGTCTGTTTCACAACTGTATTTTATTATTTTGATGGCATTTTGCTTCTTATGTCGATATTCCTTCTCACTTTGCTTGAAAGTGTTACACCTTGATCACACCAACAGTATCGTTGTATTTTGGTGCACCAGAAGTACATTCACTTATTTCCAATGGGACACTGTGTTTGCTTTACAGCATTGCCTATATTCATGAATTGATCGAATGTATGTATAAAAGTGTATGCCTGGACGGCTTGACAGAAATGGTAGCTGAAGGTTGAACTGTTGATGCATAGCATTTTGCGCAAAATCACTGTAGGTGTGTGTTCGAAGCATTGGGATTCGACGTTTGCATAAACCGGTAGCTGGTGTTGTTCGGAACTCCGTGAACGCGCACGCACTCATTTGTTCATTGCTGCGACTTGCTTCCTAGTTGAGGATTTCTGATCCCATTTACTCCCTCCTCTATATTTAACATAACACACATACATAAACTAATCATTTCAGTTGCATATCCTGACGCGAAGTTTGTTCTATATAAAGTATTTGACAGGATTTTGGTGGCTCGTGTTGACCAGTAGTGTGTGCCACATGAGGAGGAGGAGGGGGGGTTCGGCAGGCAAGAAAATGTAGAATAGCGTGCGTGCGCGTTCACGCATTAGGAGGGGTGGGGGTGGCTGAATTCTGGCAGGTTGATTTGCGGGACAACACCTGTAAACGTTAGTTTAGCAACGTTTAGTCGTGCTAATTTTGCGAGCTGGTTACCTAAGTAGCTAAACCAAATATTAGTTTTATTTATTTAACTAGGAAAATCAGTTAACAACAAATTCTTATTTACAACGACGGCCTACCAAAAGGCCTGTGGCTAAACAATGAAATGGAAGTCACACTTCAACCGTGACCCTGAAATAAAGTTAGCATGTTAGCTAGCTACACAAACGGGTTGTACGAGAGATGTGTTGCTAACAGGCTAACAGCTAACTAGCTGGGGGAACAACAAAAGCAGGCCGCGGAAACCAGTGCGGTTTCATCCTGGAATGCGTTGGTTTACAGACCGTGTTACAAGCATCATTAAAACAAATAATAACAATTAGCAATAGGTTACCTGGAACTGATTTACTGTTTGGCTGAAAATAATTGGAAATGGTGAGGTCTCGTAGAGCAAGCGGGAAAAATGTATCCACTTTCCGAGTGAGTTTGGTCTGGATTATGAGATGCGGCAGGAAATGTTCGTGAGCGTCGTATCAGCGTAGTCATTGTGCATGTTTTACCGGCCTCCGACGGAAAGAAGTCAGTCAAAACAAACGAAAATAGATTTCTCAACCAAAACAAGACAGCTGTCATTACATTATATTTTTATATTATTACAACAGTGTACAGCATCTGTTATCCTTTATTATCCTCATGTCACTATCAAATCCTTTGTATGGGTCACAGATGGTTAGCAGATGTTAATGCGAGTGTAGCGAAAGGCTTGTCTTCTAGTTCCGACAGTGCAGTAATATCTAACAAGTAATCTAACAATTCCACAACAACTACCCAATACACACAAATCTAAAGGGATGGAATAAGAATATGTACATATATATGGATGAGTTGACCGAGAGGCATAGGCACGATGCAATACATTGTATAACATACAAACACACAATTACACATGAGATGAGTAAAATAAGATATGTAAACATTAAAGTGGCATTATTTAAAGTATTTAAAGTGACTATACTGACATCAATAAAGACGATCTACCAACATAATACAGCATTTCGCGACATTCTTTTCTGATTTCTACTTGATTTTGTGGAAGCTTTTCGGGAATTCTGTGATACATTTTGCAATGTTTTTTTTCCCCGTTGTGCATGTTATGTTGACTGTTGTCTACCCAATCTTCACAAATCTGAAAAATAACAATTGCACCAATTAATTAGATCAAATGTATCCACTCACACACACCTCTCCTCTCCATCAGGCTTGGGGCTTGCTATCAACACAAGATGCACCTCCCATTCCCACTCACACACCTCTCCTCTCCATCAGGCTTGGGGCTTGCTATCAACACAAGATGCACCTCCCACTCCCACTCACACACCTCTCCTCTCCATCAGGCTTGGGGCTTGCTATCAACACAAGATGCACCTCCCACTCCCACTCACACACCTCTCCTCTCCATCAGGCTTGGGGCTTGCTATCAACACAAGATGCACCTCCCATTCCCACTCACACACCTCTCCTCTCCATCAGGCTTGGGGCTTGCTATCAACACAAGATGCACCTCCCATTCCCACTCACACACCTCTCCTCTCCATCAGGCTTGGGGCTTGCTATCAACACAAGATGCACCTCCCATTCCCACTCACACACCTCTCCTCTCCATCAGGCTTGGGGCTTGCTATCAACACAAGATGCACCTCCCATTCCCACTCACACACCTCTCCTCTCCATCAGGCTTGGGGCTTGCTATCAACACAAGATGCACCTCCCATTCCCACTCACACACCTCTCCTCTCCATCAGGCTTGGGGCTTGCTATCAACACAAGATGCACCTCCCATTCCCACTCACACACCTCTCCTCTCCATCAGGCTTGGGGCTTGCTATCAACACAAGATGCACCTCCCATTCCCACTCACACACCTCTCCTCTCCATCAGGCTTGGGGCTTGCTATCAACACAAGATGCACCTCCCATTCCCACTCACACACCTCTCCTCTCCATCAGGCTTGGGGCTTGCTATCAACACAAGATGCACCTCCCATTCCCACTCACACACCTCTCCTCTCCATCAGGCTTGGGGCTTGCTATCAACACAAGATGCACCTCCCATTCCCACTCACACACCTCTCCTCTCCATCAGGCTTGGGGCTTGCTATCAACACAAGATGCCCCTCCCATTCCCACTCACACACCTCTCCTCTCCATCAGGCTTGGGGCTTGCTATCAACACAAGATGCACCTCCCATTCCCACTCACACACCTCTCCTCTCCATCAGGCTTGGGGCTTGCTATCAACACAAGATGCCCCTCCCATTCCCACTCACACACCTCTCCTCTCCATCAGGCTTGGGGCTTGCTATCAACACAAGATGCACCTCCCATTCCCACTCACACACCTCTCCTCTCCATCAGGCTTGGGGCTTGCTATCAACACAAGATGCCCCTCCCATTCCCACTCACACACCTCTCCTCTCCATCAGGCTTGGGGCTTGCTATCAACACAAGATGCACCTCCCATTCCCACTCACACACCTCTCCTCTCCATCAGGCTTGGGGCTTGCTATCAACACAAGATGCCCCTCCCATTCCCACTCACACACCTCTCCTCTCCATCAGGCTTGGGGCTTGCTATCAACACAAGATGCCCCTCCCATTCCCACTCACACACCTCTCCTCTCCATCAGGCTTGGGGCTTGCTATCAACACAAGATGCCCCTCCCACTCACATTCTCTCTCAAACAAAACAAATAGATTCAAAGCTCATCAATCGCTTTCAATTTGATCATCGATTTTTTGTTGTCTTCAAAATGCATGATTGTGTTTTTTTCTGAAAGGGTCGCAAGGGAGATGAAGAACAGAAAACGTAAAAAATAGAGTATTGTGGTTGATATGTACTTTTAAAAACGGTATTACCATTTATTTTTAAATCCAGAAAGATTGTGCTTTCGTCATACTATTAAGTTGTATACGGCAAAGCTGACAAATTGCACTCAGCGCTTTGAGTAGCGCTCTCCATAGACACACTGGGGAGAGCAGAGTGCCGACCACCCTACTAAAGCCAAGAGTAGCGGAGTAAAAGTTTGAGTAAAACGCCACTCACCTCGATTCTTTCAGCGCTTGCCACAGTCTGCCCTGCTACCACTTCAGTCATGGTGATCTGCCGCTGCTGTGGGAACTGTTCTGACATTCTCATATACTTTGCTGATTCGAAGTGACTGTTGATTGTCGACCTTCTCTTGTGTTCCAAGCGCAACGTTACATGGAGTGCAAAACAATTTCCCAACCACTCTCCATTCAATACAAACATTCACCAGAGTAGCCTCTTGTGTTTAAGCAATAAGGCCAGAGGGGGTGTGGTATATGGCCAATATACCACTGCTAAGAGCTTATGCACGACTGAAAGCGGACTGCCTGGATACAGCCCTTAGCGGAGGTGTATTGGCCATATACCACAAAACCCCGAGGTGCCTTATTGCTGTTATAAACTGGTTACCAATGTAATTAGAGCAGTAAAAATACATGTTTTGTCATACTGTCTGATATACCAACGGCTGTCAGCCAATCAGCATTCAGGGCTCAAACCAGCCAGTTTATAATATTCCAACAATGCAGTGAGTGTCTGGCATCTTTTAGTCTTGTGATTTATCATCACCGTGATAAAATACTGACTTTTCATGGATAAAGACAATCTACCAACATCATCCACCTTTAATGAATAAGAAGATTACAGTTTGTTAGCATTTATTATTTAATTAATGGATACTTTACAATATTCTAAACCAGGGGTTGGAACCAGTTCAGGGAACAGAAAAGAAAACTGGAATTTCAAGGAACAGAACCAGAACTGACAACGAAAGGGATCTATACTGTTCCGGAACAGAACAATATTCTAAAAAACACTGGTTCCATCCAGATCATGACATGTCAATACAAACCAGCCCTTCTACTGAGTTTAATCAGGTATAAAAAATATCCACAACTGAATTCTACTGGAGTCTATGAGAGATAGATGGAATTAGAGCCCCATTTGGGACATTGAGCCCCAGTATATACTATATATAGATTCAGCCCCAGTATATGCTATATATATAGACTCATCCCCTAGTATATACTATATATATAGACTCAGCCCCCGTATATACTATATATAGACTCAGCCCCCAGTATATACTATATATAGACTCAGCCCCAGTATATACTACATATAGACTCAGCCCCTAGTATATATTACATAGACTCAGCCCCCAGTATATACTATATATAGACTCAGCCCCCAGTATATACTATATATAGACTCAGCCCCCAGTATACAGGCCTCTATAGACTCAGCCCCCAGTATACACTATATATAGACTCAGCCCCCAGTATACAGGCCTCTATAGACTCAGCCCCCAGTATACAGGCCTCTATAGACTCAGCCCCCAGTATACACTATATATAGACTCAGCCCCCAGTATACAGGCCTCTATAGACTCAGCCCCCAGTATACAGGCCTCTATAGACTCAGCCCCCAGTATACAGGCCTCTATAGACTATGCTATTGTTTTACATGTTAGTCATGTACATACGTTACTTTAACAGGAAATAATGTATTTAAAAAAAAAAAACATACTACATATTCATCATCTCAAGCACCACCCCAACATCAACATATGTGATGACATCATCAACCAATTAGTAGGGTCATTAGTAAACAATGCCTCCTGATAATTGGTTAAAATCCCACTGATGTTATTGGAAACACACATTCCTCTATCTATCTCACTGCAAAATATAAAAATGCGCCATTTTCACAAATGTTGATGTTGGGGGTGGTGCTTGAGATTATGAATATGTAATTGTGAAATTGCCCTTTAACATGATACTGTGGTAGTTAAAGTTAGATATTGTTGTTTATTGTGTCCTCTGTGCATTCAAAAGAAAGACAGTAGTGCCTTAGACCGCTGTGACACTCGGGAGGCCAGACGTCATGTTTTTACCATGACTAGACTAATAAAGGCTGGGACATCAGTTTGTCAATGTTCATGCTGTAATGACCATGCTATTGAATCAGCTTCTGGATATGACACACCTGTCAGGTGGATGGATTATCTTCACAAAAAAAAAAAAAAGCTCAATAACAAGGATGTAAACAAATTAAGCTTTTTTTGTGTGAATGGAAAACGTATTGTTCAGTATATCAATCTCATGTAAAGGCTTTAGGCCTGGGAATAGCACTATTACAGCAACCACTATAGTTGTTAAAGATCTTGTCTCGATCTCATCTAAATACGGATGATACTATTACGTTACGGAATTACCCCGACTGCTGACCTGGCTGTGACAAGGCTACAGTCTGGTTTTACAGTTGTGCAGGAAAAGGGCATTTCAGACAGTTGTTATGGGACCTTGTTGCTAAAGAATGTCTGTTTTTTTATGATTGTGTGTAACTTTGTGTCATGTTGTGTAGAACACTGTGTATATTCTGTTTATGAATGGGTAGCTGCATGTGTTTATTGTGTATTATTAATGTGTATTGTGGTGCTATACAGGCCTCATCTGGAAAAGAGACCTCGGTCTCAGTATTGACTCCCTGTCAAAATAAAGGTCAGATTTATACACTCTCCAGCACATTAGGTGGTGGTGGTATTCAAGTTGAGTTCATTTGTGAACTTCCAATTCACTCAGAAGTAAAAGAAGATGCAGATAGCCCTAAATGGTGCAGTCCATGACACCATTGCAAGGATAGGTGTGAATATCAATACCTATAGTTAGCTTATATATCCTCACTTCACGTTTATTTCACATCACTCTCCTCTCCCTCAACTTCTTTCTCTTCTTGGACAATCACATTGAAAGCACAGGCAGGCTTCCCTCCAATGGATATTCTCTCATGACTTTTTAGACTTCTTAGCTGAGTGAATCCCTCTCCACACCGAGCACATTGGTAAGGCTTCTCTCCACTGTGTGATCTCTGATGATTCTTTAGGTCTCCTGCAAAACGAAAATTATTTCCGCAAAGTGAGCAGTGGTAAGGTTTCTCCCCTGTATGAATTCTCTGATGATCTCTAAGACTTCCTGAATGATTGAAGCTCTTCCCACATGTGGTGCAGTGGTAAGGCTTCTCTCCACTATGTACTCTTTCGTGTCTCTTAAGGTTTACTTTCTCACTGAAACTCCTCCCACATTGGGAGCAGAGGAAAGGTTTCTCTCCAGTGTGTACTCTTTGATGATTCTTAAGATTACTTGAGGAACTGAAAATCTTTCCACATTGAGGACAGGGGTAACGACCCCGATCAGGCAATCTTGATGTATCTGGGTCAACTACACCCCTGTTGTTGTTGTCCTCTTCAACTTCTCTCATTTTCTTCCCATCCTCCTCTTCTTTGACAATCACATTGAAAGTACAGTCACCATCCTCCTCTTTGACAATCACATTGAAAGTAGAGGGAGACGTCTCTCCAATATGTATTTTCTGATGACTTTTAAGACTTTTTAGTTGAGGGAATCCCTCCCCACACTGAGAGCAGCGGTAAGGCTTCTCTCCACAGTGTGATCTCTGATGATTCTTTAGGTTTCCAGCAAAACAAAAACTATTCCCACACAGAGAGCAACGGTAAGGCTTCTCCCCTGTATGTATTCTCTGATGTTTCTTAAGGTTTCCTGGCTGACTAAAACTCTTCTGACAAAGAGAGCAGTGGTAAGGCTTCTCCCCTGTATGTACTCTTTGGTGTTCCTTAAGACTTCCAGAGCGATTGAAGCTTTTCCCGCACTGGGTGCAGTGGTAAGGCTTCTCCCCACTATGTACCTTCTCATGTCTCGTGAGGTTGAATTTTTCACGGAAACTCTTCCCACATGTGGCACAGTGAAATGGTTTCTCTCGAGTGTGTACTCTTTGATGATTCTTTAGTTTACCTGAGGAACGGAAACTCTTCCCACACTGATGACAGGGGAATCGACCACGACCAGATAGTCTTGATGTATCTGGGTCAACTACACCACTAGGTTCCTGCTCTTCCTTAACTTCTCTCTTTACCGTCTCATCAATTTCCTTTTCATCCTCCTCCTCTTTGACAATCACATTGAAAGTACTGGCAGACTTCTCTCCACTGTGCGATCTCTGATGAGTCTTCAGGTCTCCTGCTCGACTGAAACACTTCCCACAAAGAGAGCAGTGGTGAGGCTTCTCTCCACTGTGCGATCTCTGATGAGTCTTCAGGTCTCCTGCTCGACTGAAACATTTTCCACATTGGGAGCAGTGGTAAGGTTTCTCTCCATTGTGAACTCTTTGATGATTCTTTAGATTACCTGAGGAACTGAAACTCTTTCCACATTGAGGACAGGGGTAACGACCACGAAGTCTTGATGTATCTGGGTCAACTATACCACTAGTTTCCTTCTCTTCCTCAACTCCTCTCTTTTCCTTCTCATCATCCTCCTCTTTGACAATAACATTGGGAGTACAGTCACCGTCCTCCTCTTTGACAATCACATTGAAAGTACAGGTAGGCTTCTCTCCACTGTGGGATCTCTGATGAGTCTTCAGGTCTCCTGCTCGACTGAAACACTTCCCACATTGAGGACAGGGGTAACTCCCACAACCAGGCAGTCTTGATGCTGTGGAACTGGGCTTGTTGACTGAGTCTGGGTTGGGGCTCTCTCCTGCAAGAATATGAACAGATATAGGGTAAGAAACTGACAGAGGAACAAAGTATTTTAGCTTAATGCAGGATGCAACATGAATTAGGATTAACAGTATATTGAAATAAATACTTTTGCAAGGGGCTTGTTGCATTGCACATAAATAATGCCACCATTGTCAAATTACAATGCATTGCGCAATGGTCAGTAGCCATTTTTGGGGGGCACTCGCCTTCCCTCTTACACATACAGAAGCCTGAGGGTTATACTACAAAGCAGAATCAATGAGTTAGCCTGCTAACTTGCTTAAATATTCTGAATTAGCATTTTATTCAACAACCAAAAACATATGTTTACATTTCTTAATGAACCAGAAAATCAATAGTTATTTTGGGTTGTTTACCTCTGAACCAAAGAGGATGTTAGCCTGAATTTACCTGAGTCAACAGAGTTCCTGTCCTCCTCTCTCTCTTCCTCCTCCCGCTCATTGATTTCTCTCTCCTCGCCCTCCTCCTTTACAATCACATTGAGTTCCACTGTTTGACTGCAGTCCCCCAGCTTCACTGACAGCAACTCTGGACCAGGCTGTGAGCTTCTCTGGGCTGGAACACCACAACCAGAACCTGGTTCAGACATGGTAGGCTGGGTAGATCTAAAAGAGGAGACAAAGAGTTCAGGGTGATTTTCACAAACCTAGATCGTGGTATAGCTCCAGAAAAGACAAAAATGTATCTAAGCGGGCCTCCCGGGTGGCGCAGTGGTTAAGGGCGCTGTACTGCAGCGCCAGCTGTGCCACCAGAGACTCTGGGTTTGCGCCCAGGCTCTGTCGTAACCGGCCGTGACCAGGAGGTCCATGGAGCGACGCACAATTGGCCTAGCGTCGTCCAGGTTAGGGATATCCTTGTCTCATCGCGCACTAGCAACTCCTGTGGCGGGCCGGGCGCAGTGCGGACTAACCAAGGTTGCCAGGTGCACTGTGTTTCCTCCGACACATTGGTGTGGCTGTGTTCCGGGTTGGATGCGCGCTGTGTTAAGAAGCAGTGTGGCATGGTTGGGTTGTGTATCGGAGGACGCATGACTTTCAACCTTCGTCTCTCCCAAGCCCGTACGGGAGTTGTAGCGATGAGACAAGATAGTAGCTACTAAAACAACCACGAAATTGGGGAGAAAATAGGTCAAATTTAAAATACAAATGTATCTAAGCTAGCTAACCACACATATTGGTCAACCTCTAGTAGTGTGTATGGTCCCAGTACATCACTGGGGCCAAGCTCCCTGCCATCCAGGACCTCTATACCAGGTGGCGTCAGAGGAAGGCCCTAAAAATGGTCAAAGACTCCATCCACCCAAGTAATCTCTGCTACTGTGGTCCCGGAGTACCAAGTTTGCCACTGGAAGAGCTTCTACCCTCAAGCCATCAGACTGCTGAACAGCTTCGACCCACAAGCCAAAAGACTGCTGAACAGCTCCTACCCCCAAGCCAGACTGCTGAACAGCTTCGACCCACAAGCCAAAAGACTGCTGAACAGCTCCTACCCCCAAGCCATCAGACTGCTGAACAGCTTCGACCCCCAAGCCATCAGACTGCTGAACAGCTCCTACCCCCAAGCCATCAGACTGCTGAACAGCTCCTACCCCCAAGCCATCAGACTGCTGAACAGCTCCTACCCCCAAGCCATCAGACTGCTGAACAGCTCATCAAATGGCTACCCGGACTATTTGCATTCTACCCTCTTTTGTTTGTTGCACCGATTCTCTTGCACCCTCACAAATACTACATAAAACACACACTTTCACACTGTACATACAGTACCAATCAAAAGTTTGGACACACCTACTCATTCAAGGCTTTTCTTTCTTTATTCTACATTGTAGAATTTTAGTGAAGACATCAAAACTATGAAATAACTCATATGGAAACATGTAGTAACCAAAGAAAGTGTCAAACAAATTAAAAATATATTTTATATTTGAGATTCTTCAAAGTAGCCACCCTTTGCCTTGATGACAGCTTTGTATACTCTTGGCATTCTCTCAACCAGCTTCATGAGGTAGTCACCTGGAAGGCATTTCAATTAACATGTGTGCCTTGTTAAAAGTTAATTTGTGGAATTTATTTCCTTCTTAATGCGTTTGAGCCAATCAGTTGTGTTGTGACAAGGTAGGGGTGGTATACAGACGATAGCCCTGTTTGGTAAAAGACCAAGTCGATATTATGGCAAGAACAGCTCAAATAAGCAAAGAGAAACGACAGTCCTGAAGGTCAGTCAATACGGAACATTTCAAGACCTTTGAACATTTCTTCAAGTGCACAAAAACCATCAGGCGCAATGATGAAACTGGCTCTCATGAGGAACGCCACAGGAAAGGAAGACCCAGAGTTTCCCCTGTTGCAGAGGACAACTTCATTAGAATTAACTGGCTCTCATGAGAAACGCCACAGGAAAGGAAGACCCAGAGTTTCCCCTGTTGCAGAGGACAACTTCATTAGAATTAACTGGCTCTCATGAGAAACGCCACAGGAAAGGAAGACCCAGAGTTTCCCCTGTTGCAGAGGACAACTTCATTAGAATTAACTGGCTCTCATGAGAAACGCCACAGGAAAGGAAGACCCAGAGTTTCCCCTATTGCAGAGGACAAGTTCATTAGAATTAACTGCACCGCAGATTGCAGCCCAAATAAATGCTTCACCAAGTTCAAGTAACAGACACATCTCAACATCAACTGTTCAGAGGAGACTGCGTGGAATCAGGCCTTCATGGCCGAATTGTTGCAAAGAAACCACTACTAAAAGACACCAATAAGAAGAGACGTGCTTGGGCCAAGAAACATGAGCAATGGACATTAGACCGGTGGAAATCTGTCCTTTGTTCTGATGAGTCCAAATTCTTGGTTCCAACCACCGTGTCTTTGACACGCAGAGTAGGTGAACGGATGATCTCCGCATGTGTGGTTCTCACTGTGACGCATGGAGGAGGAGGTGTGATGGTGCTTTGCTGGTGACACTGTCTGTGATTTATTTAGAATTCAACGCACATTTAACCAGCATGGCTACCACAGCATTCTGCAGTGACATGCCATCCCATCTGGTTTGAGCTTAGTCCCACTATCATCTGTTTTTCAACAGGACAATGACCCAACACACCTCCAGGCTGTGTAAGAGCTATTTGACCAAGAAGGAGAGTGATGGAATGCTGCATCAGATGACCTGGCTTCCACAACCACCCAACCTCAACCCAACTGAGATGGTTTGGGATGAGTTGGACTGCAGAGTGAAGGAAAAGCAGCCAACAAGTGCTCAGCATATGTGGGAACTCCTTGAAGACCATTGGAAAAGCATTCATTTAACACTGAGTTACTACATGATTCCATGTGCCAGTTTATAGTTTGTCTTCACCACTAAAAATAGTACAAAAATAAAGAAAAACCTTTGAAGGAGTAGGTCTGCGTAAACCTTTGAAGGAGTAGGTCTGCGTAAACCTTTGAAGGAGTAGGTCTGCGTAAACCTTTGAAGGAGTAGGTCTGCGTAAACCTTTGAAGGAGTAGGTCTGCGTAAACCTTTGAAGGAGTAGGTCTGCGTAAACCTTTGAAGGAGTAGGTCTGCGTAAACCTTTGAAGGAGTAGGTCTGCGTAAACCTTTGAAGGAGTAGGTCTGTGTAAACCTTTGAAGGAGTAGGTCTGTGTAAACCTTTGAAGGAGTAGGTCTGTGTAAACCTTTGAAGGAGTAGGTCTGTGTAAACCTTTGAAGGAGTAGGTCTGTGTAAACCTTTGAAGGAGTAGGTCTGTGTAAACCTTTTGACTGGTTCTGTATACTGCTGTTCCTCTTTATTATCTATGCTGATTGCCTAGTCACTTGTACCCCAAACTACATGCATATATTACCTCAACTACCTCAATATTAATCTGATTATGGTAAATTATCCAATAGTCATGTAAACACCTTACTCTGCATACTCTAGGCAGGGTAGCCTAGTGGTTTGAGCGTTGGACTAGTAACCAGAAGGTTGCAAGTTCAAACCCCCGAGCTGACAAGGTACAAAATCTGTCGTTCTGCCCCCTGAACAGACAGTTAACCCACTGTTCCTAGGCTGTCATTGAAAATAAGAATTTGTTCTTAACGGACTTGCCTAGTTAAATAAAGGTAAAAAATATATATATATATATATATATATATTTTTTTTTAAATCGGTATCGGGTCAAAAATCAAAGCAAGCATCACCGCCGATTAAAACAAGGTTTTCTGAGCCTTTCAGACTATAGGACATGTAGCATAAAATCACAATTCCAGCAGATTGTATTTCAAATCGGAATTCCAGCTAATTGTATTTAAAAATCGAAATTCCAGCAAATTGTATTTGAAATCGAAATTCCAGCAAATTGTATTTGATCTGCACATGTGCTGGCAACAGCAAAGCAAGCCTCCCTGTTAACAACTGAATGCTTTCAACTGAAATGTGTCTTCCGCATTTAACCCCTGTGAATCAGAGAGCTGTGGGGGGGCTGCCATAATCGACATCCACGTCTTCCGCGCCCGGTAGAACAGTGGGTTAAATTGCCTTGTTCATGGGGCAGAACGACATCAGCTCGGGGATTCGATCCAGCAACTTGGGCTCGTAAGTAAGTATCACATTGTAAAAGTCTTCACCGGTGACAAAACATCTTATTTGAAATCAAATTATCAATAGAAGAAAATAGTTTATTTTTATTTTTTTCCCTCCCAATTCTAAATAAAATCAGCGACTCAAGTGACAGCCACGTCTTCAATGACTTTCAGTTCTCTTCTTGGAACGTCTTTATTCCATGAAGAGAATAATGATATTATCTTTTAGAGTCCCTGTGAAACAATCAATTAGTACCCTTCTTTCGTATCCGTTATCAAACTGATGATCTTCAGCCGGAACAAGTCAGTCATCTGCTTCCATAGTCAGAGCTAGCAATATATACCAGCTCATGAATTTCCAGAATAGGTGTATTTGCATTAGCTACGCTATCTGTTACTTCTTATCGTTGCCAACTTCACAACGTCACTGTCCGTTCACACTGTCACCGAGTTTACACCCAGAGAAGTGTCGCTGTTCATTTTGCAGCCCTTAAAGAGTAGCCAATCCAAGTAGATTTTTCATATTGGACACGTACATTCTGCTATGCTATGGACTTTAGTTTGTAGGCTGGACCCTGGTTTTATTAGACACAATCGATTATGTACGGTGCAGTATTTATGTCCATTATGACAACCAAGTGGATTAAAGCTGATTGGCCACTCTTTAAGGGCCGCAAAATGAGCAGCGATGCTCCTGGGGGTGTAAACTCAGTGGACTTGGAGATTAGAAGTGTTCCTGGGGGTGTAAACTCAGTGGACTTGGAGACTAGAAGTGTTCCTGGGGGTGTAAACTCAGTGGACTTGGAGACTAGAAGTGTTCCTGGGGGTGTAAACTCAGTGGACTTGGAGATTAGAAGTGTTCCTGGGGGTGTAAACTCAGTGGACTTGGAGACTAGAAGTGTTCCTGGGGGTGTAAACTCAGTGGACTTGGAGACTAGAAGTGTTCCTGGGGGTGTAAACTCAGTGGACTTGGAGACTAGAAGTGTTCCTGGGGGTGTAAACTCAGTGGACTTGGAGATTAGAAGTGTTCCTGGGGGTGTAAACTCAGTGGACTTGGAGACTAGAAGTGTTCCTGGGGGTGTAAACTCAGTGGACTTGGAGATTAGAAGTGTTCCTGGGGGTGTAAACTCAGTGGACTTGGAGACTAGAAGTGTTCCTGGGGGTGTAAACTCAGTGGACTTGGAGACTAGAAGTGTTCCTGGGTAGAATGGACCTTTTACTGCAGCACAACGTACACAAGATAAGAGTACACACACAAACAACGTTGTTGACCATTTAGGATTGAAATAAACAAATAAATCCCACAATATCTTATAGAAATACTTGTTATCAAACAAAGAATAATTACAAGGATAAAATAGTATATATATATATATATACACATAATTCTGCACTAATTATTAATTTACAAAGTATTCACACAGAGAGGAAGTGGAAGAGAGAGGCCCAGCTAGGGTGCAAATCTGTATCCGTCCAGCAGGTGGTGTGTCCCCCCCCAGTTGTTTGGCTAAGTAACCGTTTTTTTGTATGAAGTCAATGAGAGTGTGTCGAATTCGGTCAACAACAACAAAAAAATGATTATTTGCGACACAAGGTTTATTTGATCTAATTAGAAGTTTCATAATGTTTAAGTCGTTAGGAGTGTACTGATATAAGTAGGACACTATACTGGAGTTGTCCCAAGATGGTAGTATACAATCTCTCCATTGAATACAGGCGGTTGACGTCAACAACCCTCATCAAATCTTTTTTTAAAGGATTACAATAATGAGATGTATCCACCAATTCACAGAAAGGATAAGGGGGGGGGGGGGAGCTAGACAGCCCACTGTGCCGCTTTGTGGACAACCACTCCCATTACTAGAGTGGAGAGACATGCATCTTGTCAGTTTATTCATAATAATGGGACTCTTAATCTGGAGGATTCCAAAAAGATCCATGACCCAGAAGTACTTCGTTATTCTTGCCTGCGTCACAGCTGTATCATTATGATGGAAAACCGAATTTTGCTTCTTAGGTCGACATTCCGTCTTAATTTGCTTGAAAATATTATGGGAAAAGGGTTATGCCTTGATCACACCAACAGAATTTTGCACAAAAAGGTACACAGCGTCATCTGGATGTGTGCAGCATTCACATTCTGCTACCATCTCTGTCGAGACGTCTATGCATACAGTGTGACGCATATGTTCAATAAATTCAACATAAATCGCCAAATAGAACGCACTGCCTCTGCAAATCAATGCTGCAAGGCAAACGCCGGACCAGTTGGATAGGAAATTACTTTTATTTAACCTTTAACGAGGCAAGCCAGTTAAGAACAAAGTATTATATGTACAATGAAGGCCTACCCTGGCCAAACCCTAACGATGCTGGGCCAATTGTGCGCCACCCTATGGGACTCCCGATCACGGCCGGTTGTGATACAGCCTGGAATCGAACCAGGGTCTGTAGTGACGCCTTTAGCACTGAGATGCGCAGTGCCTTAGATCGCTGCGCCACTCGGGAGTACCAAAACGCAATAATACTGTCGGTATGATCGAGGCGTTAGCTGTTTGCATAAACCTGTAACCGGTAGTTTAGCAACGGTTAGTCCAGCTAATTTGGCTAGCTACCTAGATAGCTAAACCAAATATTTTGTAACCAACCTATCTATCTGTGGCTAAACAAAGAGCAGCCGGTTAGCTATTTCCTCGGTACAGTCATTGTACTGAAGATGAGTCGACAGCTGGCTAACTATGAAATGGAAGTCACACTTCAACCGTGACCCTGAAATAATGTTAGCATGTTAGCTAGCTGCACAAACGGGTCGGACGGGGGATGTGTTGCTAACTGGCTAACAGCTAACTAGCTGGGGGAACAACAAAACCAGGCCGCGGAAACCAGTGCGGTTTGATCCTGGAATGCGTTGGTTTACAGACCGTGCTACAAGCATCATTAAAACAAACAATAATAATTAGCAATAGGTTACCTGGAACTGATTTCCTGTTTGGCTGAAAAGAACTTGTGAGGTCTCGTAGAGCAAGAAGAAAAATGTGTCCACTTTCCGAGTGAGTTTGGTCTGGATTATGTGATGAGGCAGGAAATGTTCGTGAGCGTCATATCAGCGTAGTCATTGTGCATGTTTTACAGGCCTCTCTTGTTCAATCCTATATTTAGGATTTTATACTGAATTAACTAAACCAGACTCGAAGGTAAACTTCAACATGTCTTTACTCCGTCACTGTCCGTGAAATAAACCCCACATTCCTGTGGTGACGTCATATGTCAGCACGTCACATCAATACACGACATTCCCCCTTTACTTGGACATGAACTTTAACGTCAACCTGACATTTTTTTTAAATGTATTTTATTTAACTAGGCAAGTCAGTTAAGAACAAATTCTTATTTACAATGATGGCCAAACCCTAACCCAGATGATGCTGGGCCTCTCTGACATACAGTCGTGGCCAAAAGTTTTGAGAATGACACAAATATCAATTTTCACAAAGTCTGCTGCCTCAGTTTGTATGATGGCAATTTGCATATACTCCAGAATGTTCTGAAGAGTGATCAGATAAACTGAAATTAATTGCGAAGTCCCTCTTTGCCATGCAAATGAACTGAACCCCCCAAAAAACATTTCCACTGCATTTCAGCCCTGCCACAAAAGGACCAGCTGACATCACGTCAGTGATTCTCTCGTTAACACAGGTGTGAGTGTTGACGAGGACAAGGCTGGAGATCACTCTGCAATGCTGATGGAGTTTGAATAACAGACTGGAAGCTTCAAAAGGAGGGTGGTGCTTGGAATCATTGTTCTTCCTCTGTCAGCCATGGTTACCTGCAAGGAAACAAATGCTGTTATCATTGCTTTGCACAAAAAAGGGCTTCACAGGCAAGAACATCAAGGAGAGCGGTTCAATTGTTGTGAAGAAGGCTTCAGGGCGCCCAAGAAAGTCCAGCAAGCGCCAAGACCGTCTCCTAAAGTTGATTCAGCTGCGGGATCGGGGCACCACCATACAGAGCTTGTTCAGGAATGGCAGCAGGCAAGTGTGATTGCATCTGCACGCACAGTGAGGCGAAGACTTTTGGAGGCTGGCCTGGTGTCAAGAAGGGCAGCAAAGAAGGCACTTCTCTCCAGGAAAAACATCAGGGACAGACTGATATTCTGCAAAAGGTACAGGGATTGGACTGCTGAGGACTGGGGTAAAGTAATTTTCTCTGATGAATCCACCTTTAAGATTGTTTGGGGCATCCGGAAAAAAAAGCTTGTCTGGAGAAGACAAGGTGAGCGCTACCATCAGTCCTGTGTCATGCCAACAGTAAAGCATCCTGAGACCATTCATGTGTGGGGTTGCTTCTCAGCCAAGGGACTGAGGTTCATTCGCAATTTTGCCTAAGAACACAGCCATGAATAAAGAATGGTACCAGCACATCCTCCGAGAGCAACTTCTCCCAACCATCCAGGAACAGTTTGGTGATGAACAATACCGTGTCAGCATGATGGAGCACCTTGCCATAAGGCAAAAGTGGTAACTAAGTGGCTCGGGGAACAAAACATCGATATTTTGGGTCCATGGCCAGGAAACTCCCCAGACCTTAATCCCATTGAGAACTTCAAGAGGTGGGTGGACAAACAAAACCCCACAAATTCTGACAAACTCCAAGCATAGATTATGCAAGAATGGGCTGCCAGATGTGGCCCAGAAGTTAATCGGTAGCATGCCAGGGCAGATTGCAGAGGTCTTGAAAAAGAAGGGTCAACACTGCAAATATTGACTCTTTGCATCAACTTCATGTAAATGTCAATAAAAGCCTTTGACACTTATGAAATGCTTGTAATTATACTTCATTATTCCATAGTAACATCTGACAAAAATATCTAAAGACACTGAAGCAGCAAACTTTGTGGAAAGGAATATTTGTGTCATTCTCAAAACCTTTGGCCACGACTGTTCACTGTAGCAGTAACAGATCCATACAGCCTCCATCCGACCAAACTACACTTCCACTACTCTTCCCGAGTTACACTTACACACAGGTGTTCGGAGCATGCTAGACAGCTAATTGGCACAGGTGGTCGCCTCTTGTATTCCATCTGTTTTCCATAAACAAGCGCTGTAACTTGAAGATATGGCCGTATGGGAACAATAACCCTATCAAGGTGTATATAAATTTAACCTTTTGTTTTTTTTGTTGAAAATTATAACGACTGTACACGACAACTCTCATTCTTTACCTGTATAGCAACAGTTGTGTTACCAATAAACAACTGAAATCTGTTCAATGTCTTATTTCTGTTCTCCTCATGGATTTTCCTTTTTAAGTCTACTTCTATTATTATTCTTTTCTTACTGTAACAAAACATTTAGCACCTTTTTCACAACATAATTCAAACAATCAGAGTCTTCACATTAGTCCTTTGTGCTTGTCATTTTTTGCCCAGTTTATGCTTGTTTTCTTTACCCCTTACAGTACAGGATAATTATTTAAATGACTAAGTCTGTTAACTTCTGTGGCAGTTTAATTAGTCTGTGAGGCCTGACTAGCTTGGGTGTCCGTGGTCTTTGTGGTGATCCCGCACATATGGTCTCTGGTTTGGACTCTGTTCCGCAGTCTCTGTCAGTCTCTGGTTTGGACTCTATGTAATGTCTCAGAGTAGGACTCTGTTCCGCAGTCTCTGTCAGTCTCTGGTTTGGACTCTATGTAATGTCTCAGAGTAGGCCTCTGTTTCCGCAGTCTCTGTCAGTCTCTGGTTTGGACTCTGTTCCGCAGTCTCTGTCAGTCTCTGGTTTGGACTCTATGTAATGTCTCAGAGTAGGACACTGTTTCGCAGTCTCTGGTTTGGACTCTATGTAATGTCTCAGAGTAGGACTCTGTTTCCACAGTCTCTGTCCTTTGGTTGTGGATTTGGCTCCTCAATTCTATAGCTCTTCATGAATGTGGTATTGCTGGAATACCTGGCTCCAGTTGGAGATGGAACAACCACATTGTTTCCCTCTATATTGATCACAGTGTTGAAGGTTATTGTGAACTTGTCTGTTTTTTCCTGTTTTAGGAGAACCTGGTCTCCGATGTCCATGTCAGAGTGTTCGGCTCTGCGACTGTTGTCTGCATAGATCTTGGATTTCCCTTTCTGCTCAGCATCATTTTCCCGGCAGAAGTTCTGGAACTGGGATGACATGTACTGTGGGCCACAATCAGATGGGATTGTTCATGGGAGACCACGACGACTGGAAATAGTCTCCAGACTATCAATCACCTTTTTTTCCTGTGGTAGTAGATTGCATGATATCATATTCATAATATCTGCTGTAATAGTCTACAACTACTAGTACTGAGTGTCCTGTTGGTCGTGGACCCAATAGGTCAGTTGGTGACGTCCTGCCGCGGCCCTTCAGGTAGCTCTGTGGGTCTCAGAGGTTCTGGCACGTCTGGTCGTGCTACAATCTGACAACCATGGCAGGACTTGGCGTGTCTCTCTGCAGCCTTGTACAATGTCTGGCCATTGTGCTTTACCCATGTCATGTAGTTTTGTGACTACAATGTCTGGCCATCGTGCTTTACCCATGTCATGTAGTTTTGTGACTACAATGTCTAGCCATCGTGCTTTACCCATGTCATGTAGTTTTGTGACTACAATGTCTGGCCATCGTGCTTTACCCATGTCATGTAGTTTTGTGACTACAATGTCTGGCCATCGTGCTTTACCCATGACATGTAGTTTTGTGACTACAATGTCTGGCCATTGTGCTTTACCCATGAGATGTAGTTTTGTGACTACAATGTCTGGCCATCGTGCTTTACCCATGACATGTAGTTTTGTGACTACAATACCCACATGTCCCTGGTGATCTAAGGCTACAGCCATCACACAAAGTCCACGTGGCAAAACAATGCCTGTTCCCCTTAGGACTGTCGGAATATACACAGTTCATTTTCTACAGGCCTGGCATGTCTCATAACACCCACTCTGCAGAGCATTTCTCAGCTCTATTGGCTCTTTGTCTGTAGCTGATGCTTCCTCCACTTCCCTTGTGGTCTCATTGCATTTGGAGATGGTTTCACAGCCACAAATCTCACGCTCTCCTCTGCTCCGTGTGTGTGTGTGTGTGAGAATCTTTCACTGCAGTCTCTTCAATTAGACGAGACAGAGGGTCAGCCATGTTGTTTTCCCCCCCACCTGATATGTGGACAACACAAAAGTCATATTGTTGGAGTCTCCCCACCGTTTGATAGGAGCGCATGGCTTTGAGCGAGGACTGTCAATAGCCTCTAACGCCTTATGATCAGTCACTGGATCAAACTGCCTGCCGTATACATATGGCTGAAGCCTTTCACAAGGCCAAACCAACACAAAGGGGCCTGACGCTCACTTTGTGAATATCTGCGTTCAGACTCCTGCTCACATAACAGACTGGAACCATTTATCTGTGTTGTTCTTGCAGGATCACAGCTCCTATAGGCCCCCTGGTTTTTGTGGGAGTGTCTTTGTCAAAGTATGCGAGAGTGTCGACGGCTTCAGACAGTTCCTCTTTAAAATGACTGAAATGCCTTCTTCTTCTTCTTCTTCTGTTTCCTGGTCCGAAGTGGGGAACTAGAAAGACACAAACCTCTGATGTCGTCTCAGGCTCATCACTCTGCTCTCCACTCTGCTCACCACTCTGCTCTACACTCTGCTCTCCACTCTGCTCTCCACTCTGCTCACCACTCTGCTCTCCACTCTGCTCATCACTCTGCTCTCCACTCTGCTCACCACTCTGCTCTCCACTCTGCTCACCAATCTGCTCTCACTCTTTCAGCTGTGGGCTCATTTAAAACACCCATTTGCCCCCATGTTGAACTGACATTTCTCTGAGCTGAGAGTCAGCTCACCGTCAGCCTATTGAGGACAGTCAGCCTATTGAGGACAGCATTTTAGCCCAGCTGGTCACGGCTCTCCTTCGTCTGGGACGTGGACGATGATATCATCCGATATGTTCTCCAAATCCCTCGATGCCTGCCAGTTGCTGTTGTGACGTCACGTTGATACGTTCTCGCTCTCCGATGGAACTCCAAAGTCTTTTATATCTGTATGTCCCATTATGCACTGCAAACGTCATTATGTCTGGGGTTCGCTCCAGGTGATGATTTAAGCCCCATTTAAGATCCAGTTTACTGAACGTGACAGTCAACCCATTCATTCCTTGCTAAAGTTCATCCACTGTGGGGGTTGGGTATCTGCCAGGTCGCTGTGTTCGCTTGTCTCATGTCCAGACACAGTCTTATATCGCCGTCCAGTTCTGGCACTAAAACTACCAGATTCACCATATTGGCACGAACACTACCAGATTCACCATATTGGCACGAACACTACCAGATTCACTCAGGGTGTGGACACCATCCACTCTCTCCATTAAATCCATGTTTTGTCGTTCCTTATCCTTAAGGTTTGTGCTATTGGTCCACAGCTTCTCTCAGGTGGAATGGAACACACCTAAAGGTCTGTGCTACTGGTCCCCAGCTTCTCTCAGGTGGAATGGAACAAGCCTAAAGGTCTGTGCTATTGGTCCCCAGCTTCTCTCAGGTGGAATGGAACACGCCTAAAGGTCTGTGCTATTGGTCCACAGCTTCTCTCAGGTGGAATGGAACACGCCTAAAGGTCTGTGCTATTGGTCCAGTGCTTCTCTCAGTCATAAAGGTCTGTGCTATTGGTCCACAGCTTCTCTCAGACATAAAGGTCTGTGCTATTGGTCCCCAGCTTCTCTCATGTGGAATGGAACAAGCCTAAAGGTTTGTGCTACTGGTGTCATGTGTTGGTTGATCTGCTATGTGTTGAGCTTACCCCCCCCCCCCTTCAACATGTAGGTTGATCTCCCCCTTCAACATGTAGGTTGATCTCCCCCCTTCAACATGTAGGTTGATCTCCCTCTTCAACATGTAGGTTGATCTCCCCCTTCAACATGTAGGTTGATCTACCCCTTCAACATGTAGGTTGATCTCCCCCTTCAACATGTAGGTTGATCTCTCCCCTTCAACATGTAGGTTGATCGCCCCCTTCAACATGTAGGTTGATCCCACCCTTCAACATGTAGGTTGATCTCCCCCTTCAACATGTAGGTTGATCTTCCCCTTCAACATGTAGGTTGATCTCCCCCTTCAACATGTAGGTTGATCTCCCCCTTCAACATGTAGGTGATGTCAGTGATGAGTATGCATATAGCTGTTTATCAGTCAGTGATGAGTATGCATATAGCTGTTTATCAGTCAGTGATGAGTATGCATATAGCTGTTTATCAGTCAGTGATGAGTATGCATATAGCTGTTTATCAGTCAGTGATGAGTATGCATACAGCTGTTTATCAGTCAGTGATGAGTATGCATATAGCTGTTTATCAGTCAGTGATGAGTATGCATATAGCTGTTTATCAGTCAGTGATGAGTGTGCATACAGCTGTTTATCAGTCAGTGATGAGTATGCATATAGCTGTTTATCAGTCAGTGATGAGTATGCATATAGCTGTTTATCAGTCAGTGATGAGTATGCATACAGCTGTTTATCAGTCAGTGATGAACGGCACCTGATTATCTTGGCTTTCAACATTTCCCATGTGCTCTCATCTACTATGTTACTCGTGGACCCCGGAGTCAATTAACATGAATAAACTGACCCCTCCCACTGAGAAGGTGATCCTGTCTGAGTTACAGTTCTCACCTACAGAGACTTCAGAAAGTACTTCATTACACATGTTGTTGTTGTTACAGCCTGAAATTGAAATGTGAATATTTTTTTCCTCACCCATCTACACACCAATACCCCATAATGACAAAGTGAAAACGTGTTTATAGAAATGTTTTGCGATTTAAAAAAAATTAAAATTAAGTTACAGAAATTACTCATTTACATAAGTGTTCACATCCTTGAGTCAATAGAACATTTGGGTAAATACTTTTGTAGAAGCACCTTTGGCTGTGATTACAGCTTCGAGTCATCTTGGGTATGTCTGTATCAGCTTCGAGTCATCTTGGGTATGTCTGTATCAGCTTCGAGTCATCTTGGGTATGTCTGTATCAGCTTTGTGTCGTCTTGGGTATGTCTGGATCAGCTTCAAGTCATCTTGGGTATGTCTGTATCAGCTTTGAGTCATCTTGGGTATGTCTGTATCAGCTTCGAGTCATCTTGGGTATGTCTGGATCAGCTTCAAGTCAAATACCTAATTTGGTTAGGAAAAACATTCCCAACTCCCTCAACCATTGAAACATGTTTGGAACAGCGTAAACAACACTAAATTCATTTATCTGTCAAATAAAAAATATATAAATCCTTGATTACAGCAAAGAGGAAAACAGTTGCATGGATTGGTGAATTGCAGTTTATGTTGTTCAGGCCGGTTTATGTGTTGTTCAGGCCGGTTTATGTGTTGTTTAGGCCGGTTTATGTGTTGTTCGGGCCGGTTTATGTGTTGTTCGGGCCGGTTTATGTGTTGTTCGGGCCGGTTTATGTGTTGTTCGGGCCGGTTTATGTGTTGTTCGGGCCGGTTTATGTGTTGTTCGGGCCGGTTTATGTGTTGTTCAGGCCGGTTTATGTGTTGTTCAGGCCAGTTTGTGTTGTTCAGGCCGGTTTATGTGTTGTTCAGGCCGGTTTATGTGTTGTTCAGGCCGGTTTATGTGTTGTTCAGGCCGGTTTATGTGTTGTTCAGGCCGGTTTATTTATTGTTCAGGCCGGTTTATGTGTTGTTTAAGCCGGTTTATGTGTTGTTCATGCCGGTTTATTTATTGTTCAGGCCGGTTTATTTATTGTTCAGGCCGGTTTATGTGTTGTTTATGTGTTGTTTAGGCCGGTTTATTTATTGTTCAGGCCGGTTTATTTATTGTTTAGGCTAATGACACGATGCGATGACACGACACGAAACGAACAAATGATTGACACAGTAGAGCGACGTTACAGTATTAAGACTAAAACAGGACGCGCTCTTAAGCCCACAGCTCGACGGTGGTTATAGAAGAGTCCTATTATAAGAAGCCTAGGAATGACAATTATAATGACATATTATAATGACGATCACGACAATAACAACAAAGATGCACGAGATCAAGAGAAAGGAGGAGGAGCCAGAGCTGCGTGCATATTACGCGTGACAAACAGAGGCTGTTTTAAGATTATAATATTATTCTTCTGCCCGATGGGAATAGTGTAAACAACACCAATACGAGGGTTAACTTTGCTGTTATGCACATAGCAACATGGTCTAGGAAATGGCGGCAAATTCAACGGCGCACTGAACATTATGTTTTAGCACCGTGACAATATATATATATATATTTTTTTTTTAGTCTACTGGTTGATTGTTCGGTCGATAGGCTGCCACCACCATGCTTCCCAGTACCTGCCACTGAAAAGCATTACGCTGCCACCACCATGCTTCCCAGTGCCTGCCACTGAATAGCATTACGCTGCCACCACCATGCTTCATGGTAGGGATAGTGTTTGACAGATATATATATATATATATATATTTGTGACTGCACACCTAAAGAAATCTCGGTCGACCAACAACCTATCGACCAGTAGACTAAAATTGGGGTCAGCCCTAATTTGGTTTCATTCATTGTTCCCTACATCCTTATCAGTCTTCCCAGTACCTGCCACTGAATAGTATTACGCTGCCACCACCATGCTTCCCAGTACCTGCCACTGAAAAGAAGTACGCTGCCACCACCATGCTTCCCAGTACCTGCCACTGAATAGCATTACGCTGCCACCACCATGCTTCCCAGTACCTGCCACTGAATAGCATTACGCTGCCACCACCATGCTTCCCAGTACCTGCCACTGAATAGCATTACGCTGCCACCACCATGCTTCCCAGTACCTGCCACTGAATAGCATTACGCTGCCACCACCATGCTTCATGGTAGGGATAGTGTTTGACGGATGATGAACTGTTCCTGTTTTTTTCCCCTTCAGACATAGAGCTTTGCATAGAGCTCAGGTTCTCCCATCTCAGCCCAGGAACACTGGAATTCCGTCAGTGGTCATTGGGTTCTTGGTCACCTGCCTGAACAAGGTTCTTCTTGCTCCGGTTGCTCAGTTTGGTCAGATGGCTCCAGGCCAATTCTGGGTAGTTCCATATTTTTTCCATAACACAATGATGGAGACCACTGTGCTTTTTGGAAACCTTCAGCAGTTTAGACATGTTAAACCCTTCCATAACCCAATGATGGAGACCACTGTGCTTTTTGGAAACCTTCAGCAGTTTAGACATGTTAAACCCTTCCAGAACCCAATGATGGAGACCACTGTGCTTTTTGGAAACCTTCAGCAGTTTAGGCATGTTAAACCCTTCCAGAACCCAATGATGGAGACCACTGTGCTTTTTGGAAGCTTTCAGCAGTTTAGACATGTTAAACCCTTCCAGAACCCAATGATGGAGACCACTGTGCTTTTTGGAAGCTTTCAGCAGTTTAGACATGTTAAACCCTTCCAGAACCCAATGATGGAGACCACTGTGCTTTTTGGAAGCTTTCAGCAGTTTAGACATGTTAAACCCTTCCAGAACCCAATGATGGAGACCACTGTGCTTTTTGGAAGCTTTCAGCAGTTTAGACATGTTAAACCCTTCCAGAACCCAATGATGGAGACCACTGTGCTTTTTGGAAACCTTCAGCAGTTTAGACATGTTAAACCCTTCCCTAAAAACCCTGTAGTTTGGTCACTTATTTTGAGCAATAAAAAAAAATGTATATTAAAATATTTCGGGAAAGAAGAACCTTGCTGGATATAAAATAGGTTAAAGCGTTCACAATGAACTGGCAGGAAGTGCGAATGGCGAGAGCTTCTGTGATGTCATCCCATTGGCTGGTGGTAAAAAAAAATTTTTTTGTTGCAAAAACAGATCTAGTCTCTCTCCAGTCAGCAGGAAACAGATTTGGCAGTCAACCTGTCTACCTGTTCTCAATTATGGTGATACTATTTATAAGGGGGTTAAAAACCTCTACGGGATTGGTGTCCCTATACTGGGACATAGCATGACTATTGTAAGTAACGGCAAACTTTGCAGGACATAGACATGTCTTATATGGGCAGAAAGCTTAAATTCCTGTTAATCTTAGTGCACTGTTCAATTTACAGTAGCTATTATAGAGGAAAAATACCATGCTATTGTTTGAGGAGAATGCATAACAACAAAAACATACCACAGCCAGAGATAAAATGTAGCATAGTTTTATTTAATACATTAAATTGTTATTGTTCTATTTACATCTAGGAACTGGATACTCCAGGTTGAACCCCTGCTGTCTCTGGCTCCCCACCCAACCTGCCCGGCCATCTAGATGTGTGAAAGTTCATGTATAAGTTAATGATCCATCATTCCTGGGAGTAGCAAGAATATGCATATCATTGCTTCAGGTCCTGAGCTACAGGCAGTTAGATTTGGGTATGTCATTTTAGGTGAAAATTGGAGGGGAAAAAAGGGTCCAATCCATAAGAGGATTTATTCACTTTATAGAGACTCCTTTGGTGTCTAGAGATTTAAGTAGATCAGCCTTTCGTTTCCTTGCGCCTTGTGTGTGGAATGATCTACAATGCAGGAATTAGTGCCTTCAGGGCCTTTCAGATGGTTGTTATGAGACCTTGTTACCGAATATGTTTGTTTTGGTTTTCGTGTATTGTTGTGTACAATAACATGTATTTCAACATGCATACGAATGTGTAGTTTAATGTGTTTATTGTGTATTAATGTGTATATGAATTGGTAGTTTAATGTGTATTGTGGTGCTATACAGGCCTCATCTGGAAAAGAGACCTCGGTCTCAGTATTGACTCCCTGTCAAAATAAAGGTCAGATTAATACACTCTCCAGCACATTAGGTGGTGGTGGTATTCAAGTTGAGTTCATTTGTGAACTTCCAATACACTCATAGAAGTAAAAGAAGATGAAGATAGCCCTAAATGGTGCTGTCCATGACCATGTTGTCACAGAAGATGCCATTGCAAGGAAAGGTGTGAATTTCAATAGCTATTGAGTTAGCTTAAGTATCCTCACTTCACCTTTATTTCACGTTACTCTCCTCTCCCTCAACTTCTCTCTCTCCTCCCTCCTCCTCCTCCTCTTGGACAATCATATTGAAAGCACAGGCAGGCTTCGCTCCAATGGATATTCTCTCATGCCTTTTTAGACTTCTTAGCTGAGTGAATCTCTCTCCACACTGAGTGCAGTGGTAAGGTTTCTCTCCACTGTGTGATCTCTGATGATTCTTTAGGTCTCCCGCAAAACGAAAATTATTTCCGCACAGTGAGCAGTGGTAAGGTTTCTCACCTGTATGAATTCTCTGATGTTCTTTAAGGCTTCCTGAATGATTGAAACTCTTCCCACATGTGGTGCAGTGGTAAGGCTTCTCTCCACTATGTACTCTTTCATGTCTCTTAAGGTTTACTTTCTCACTGAAACCCCTCCCACATTGGGAGCAGTGGAAAGGTTTCTCTCCAGTATGTACTCTTTGATGATTTTTTAGATTACTTGAGGAACGGAAACTCTTCTCACATTGAGGGCAGGGGTAACGACCACGACCAAGTAGTCTTGATATATCTGGGTCAACTACACCACTATTGTCCTCCTCTTCCTCAACATCTCTCTTTTCCTCCACATTGATTTCCCTCTCACTCTCCACCTCCTGCAGAAATACATTGAACGCACAGACAGGCGTCTCTCCAATATGTATCCTCTGATGACTTTTAAGAATTCTTAGCTGAGTGAATCCCTTACCACACAGAGAGCATTGGTACGGCTTCTCTCCACTGTGTGATCTCTGATGATTCTTTAGGTCTCCTGCGAAACGAAAATTCTTTCCGCACAGAGAGCAGTGGTAAGGCTTCTCCCCTGTATGTATTCTCTGGTGTTTCTTAAGGTTTCCTGGCTGACTGAAACTCTTCCAACAAAGAGAGCAGTGGTAAGGCTTCTCCCCTGTATGTACTCTTTGATGTTCCTTAAGGCTTCCAGAATGATTGAAGCTCTTCCCACATTGGGTGCAGTGGTAAGGCTTCTCTCCACTATGTACCCTCTCGTGTCTCGTGAGGTTGACTTTTTCACTGAAACTCTTCCCACATGTGGCACAGTGGAAAGGTTTCTCCCCAGTATGTACTCTCTCATGATTTTTTAGATTACCTGAAGAACTGAAACTCTTTCCACATTGAGGACAGGGGTAACTCCCACGACCAGGAAGTCTTGATGTACCTAGGTTAATTACACCACTATTTTCTTCCTCTTCCTCAACTTCTCTCTTTTCCTTCTCATCGATTTCCTTCTCATCCTCCTCCTCTTTGACAATCAAATGTAAAGCACAGGCAGGCTTCTCTCCAATGTGTATTCGCTGATGACTTTTTAGGTTTCCTGGCTGATTGAAACTCTTTCCGCACAGAGAGCAGTGGTAAGGCTTCTCCCCTGTATGTATTCTCTGGTGTTTCTTAAGGTTTCCTGGCTGACTGAAACTCTTCCAACAAAGAGAGCAGTGGTAAGGCTTCTCCCCTGTATGTACTCTTTGATGTTCCTTAAGGCTTCCAGAATGATTGAAGCTCTTCCCACATTGGGTGCAGTGGTAAGGCTTCTCTCCACTATGTACCCTCTCGTGTCTCGTGAGGTTGACTTTTTCACTGAAACTCTTCCCACATGTGGCACAGTGGAAAGGTTTCTCCCCAGTATGTACTCTCTCATGATTTTTTAGATTACCTGAAGAACTGAAACTCTTTCCACATTGAGGACAGGGGTAACTCCCACGACCAGGAAGTCTTGATGTACCTAGGTTAATTACACCACTATTTTCTTCCTCTTCCTCAACTTCTCTCTTTTCCTTCTCATCGATTTCCTTCTCATCCTCCTCCTCTTTGACAATCAAATGTAAAGCACAGGCAGGCTTCTCTCCAATGTGTATTCGCTGATGACTTTTTAGGTTTCCTGGCTGATTGAAACTCTTCCCACAAAGAGAGCAGTGGTAAGGCTTCTCTTCACTGTGGGATCTCTGATGAGTCTTTAGGTCTCCTGCCCGACTGAAACTCTTCCCGCAAAGAGAGCAATGGTAAGGTTTCTCTCCTGTATGTATTCTCAGATGTTGCTTAAGGCTTCCTGAATGATTGAAGTTCTTCCCACATGTGGTACAGTGGTAAGGCTTCTCTCCACTATGTACTCTCTCATGTCTCTTAAGGTTTACTTTCTCACTGAAACTCTTCCCACATGTTGAGCAGTCAAAAGGTTTCTCTCCAGTGTGTACTCTTTGATGATTCTTTAGGTTAGTTGAGGAACTGAAACTCTTCTCACATTGAGGACAGGGGTAACTCCCACGCCCAGGTAGTATTGATGCTGTGGAACTGGGCTTGTTGACTGAGTCTGGGTTGGGGCTCTCTCCTGTAAGAATATGAACAGATATAGGATAAGAAACAGACAGAGAGAAACAAAGTATTTAAGTTTAATAGTGCCTTGCGAAAGTATTCGTCCCCTTTGAACTTTGCGACCTTTTGCCACATTTCAGGCTTCAAACATAAAGATATAAAACTGTATTTTTTTGTGAAGAATCAACAACAAGTGGGACACAATCATGAAGTGGAAAGACATTTATTGGATATTTCAAACTTTTTTAACAAATCAAAAACTGAAAAATTGGGCGTGCAAAATTATTCAGCCCCCTTAAGTTAATACTTTGTAGCGACACCTTTTGCTGCGATTACAGCTGTAAGTCGCTTGGGGTATGTCTCTATCAGTTTTGCACATCGAGAGACTGAAATTTTTTCCCATTCCTCCTTGCAAAACAGCTCGAGCTCAGTGAGGTTGGATGGAGAGCATTTGTGAACAGCAGTTTTCAGTTCTTTCCACAGATTCTCGATTGGATTCAGGTCTGGACTTTGACTTGGCCATTCTAACACCTGGATATGTTTATTTTTGAACCATTCCATTGTAGATTTTGCTTTATGTTTTGGATCATTGTCTTGTTGGAAGACAAATCTCCGTCCCAGTCTCAGGTCTTTTGCAGACTCCATCAGGTTTTCTTCCAGAATGGTCCTGTATTTGGCTCCATCCATCTTCCCATCAATTTTAACCATCTTCCCTGTCCCTGCTGAAGAAAAGCAGGCCCAAACCATGATGCTGCCACCACCATGTTTGACAGTGGGGATGGTGTGTTCAGGGTGATGAGCTGTGTTGCTTTTACGCCAAACATAACGTTTTGCATTGTTGCCAAAAAGTTCAATTTTGGTTTCATCTGACCAGAGCACCTTCTTCCACATGTTTGGTGTGTCTCCCAGGTGGCTTGTGGCAAACTTTAAACGACACTTTTTATGGATATCTTTAAGAAATGGCTTTCTTCTTGCCACTCTTCCATAAAGGCCAGATTTGTGCAATATACGACTGATTGTTGTCCTATGGACAGAGTCTCCCACCTCAGCTGTAGATCTCTGCAGTTCATCCAGAGTGATCATGGGCCTCTTGGCTGCATCTCTGATCAGTCTTCTCCTTGTATGAGCTGAAAGTTTAGAGGGACGGCCAGGTCTTGGTAGATTTGCAGTGGTCTGATACTCCTTCCATTTCAATATTATCGCTTGCACAGTGCTCCTTGGGATGTTTAAAGCTTGGGAAATCTTTTTGTATCCAAATCCGGCTTTAAACTTCTTCACAACAGTATCTCGGACCTGGTTGGTGTGTTCCTTGTTCTTCATGATGCTCTCTGCGCTTTTAACGGACCTCTGAGACTATCACAGTGCAGGTGCATTTATACGGAGACTTGATTACACACAGGTGGATTGTATTTATCATCATTAGTCATTTAGGTCAACATTGGATCATTCAGAGATCCTCACTGAACTTCTGGAGAGAGTTTGCTGCACTGAAAGTAAAGGGGCTGAATAATTTTGCACGCCCAATTTTTCAGTTTTTGATTTGTTAAAAAAGTTTGAAATATCCAATAAATGTCATTCCACTTCATGATTGTGTCCCACTTGTTGTTGATTCTTCACAAAAAAATACAGTTTTATATCTTTATGTTTGAAGCCTGAAATGTGGCAAAAGGTCGCAAGGTTCAAGGGGGCCGAATACTTTCGCAAGGCACTGTACCTATGATGAAAATTACAGGCCTCTCTCATCTTTTTAAGTGGGAGAACTTGCACAATTGGTGGCTGTCTAAATACTTTTTTGCCCCACTGTATAACACAATTGTCAAATTACAATGCATTGCACATTGGTCTGTAGACAATTTTATTTTGGCGCTCACCCTCCACACATACAGAAGCCTGAGGGTTATACTACAAAGCAGAATCAATGAGTTAACCAGCAAACTTGCCTAAATATTCTGAATTAGCATTTTATTCTACAACCAAAAACATATGTTTACATTTCTTAATGAACCAGAAAATCAATAGTTATTTTGGGTTGTTTACATCTGAACCAAAGAGGATGTTAGCCTGAATTTACCTGAGTCAACAGAGTTCCTGTCCTCCTCTCTCTCTTCCTCTTCCCGCTCATTGATTTCAATCTCCTCACCCTCCTCCTTGACAATCACATTGAATTCCACTGTTTGACTGCAGTTATCCAGCATCACTGACAGCATCTCTGGACCAGGCTGTGAGCTTCTCTGGGTTGGAACACCACAACCAGAACCCGGTTCAGACATGGTAGGCTAGAGGTGGATCTAAAAGAGGAGACCGAAAGAGTTCAGGGTGATTTTCACAAACCTAGATCGTGGTATAGCTCCAGAAAAGACAAACATCTAAGCTAGCTATCCACACATCCTGTCCAGCAGGAACCCGTTCCCACCCCCCAAAAAAAGATTTTTAGGAACTTTCTTGTGTTAGAATAAGGGACAATTCCAAGGTAACAGTGAGTGATGCTGAGTTAAACCACACAACTTACAAAAAAAAAAAAAGTTTCCTTTTTCTCTCCAACTTTTCTCAATTGGTAGTTACAGTCTTGTCCCATTGCTGCAAATCCCGAATGGACTCGGGAGAGGCGAAGGTCGAGAGCCGTGCGTCCTCCGAAACACGACCCAGCCAAGCCGCACTGCGGTGCAGTATTCATGTCCAATATGACAAACAAGTGGATTAAAGCTGATTGGCCACTCTTTAAAGGGCCGCAAAATGAGCAGTGAAGCTCCTGGGGGTGTAAACTCAGTGGACTTGGAAACTAGAAGTGTTCCTGGGGGTGTAAACTCAGTGGACTTGGAGACTAGAAGTGTTCCTGGGTAGAATGGACCTTTTACTGCAGCACAACGTACACACACAAACAACATTGTTGTTTGCTTGAAAAAAACTAAACAAATAATATCTTATAGATATACTTTGAGAGTCTACATACTAGCATTCCCCATACAGTGGGGGCTGGCAGCCTTAGCTCACTATTTGAGAGACAGAGATACTAACGAATACCCACCAACAAACGTCATTCTAGAGCTGAATGTGTTTTGACAAAACTATCTTAGGTTTGATAATGAATACTACCTCCAAACGAATGGAACATCGATGGGCTCAGAGCTCAGTGCTAACCTTTATGTGGGTCATTCGCTCAGAGCTATGCTAACCTTTATGTGGGTCGTTTTGAAGAACGTATTGTGAACAATGAAAATCAATAAAAGACCTGAATGAGTGGTATTGATATATTGATGAATTTATTTGCATATGTGGGGGGGGGAACGGGAGAAGAGCTGTCAGATTTTATGGCATTACTCAATGACATTGACCCCAATCTCAAATTCACTATTGAATGGGACACTCAATGTGTTCATTTACCTAGATATGTGGATTGAGAAATCAAATGGAACTCTGTTTACAACTTACAACAAAGAAACGGACAGAAATACTCTATTACAAGGGTGGTAGCATCCACCCTGAGACATTAAAAAGAGGACTTCCAAGAAGCCCGTTTTTCAGACTGCGCCGTATATGCCACTCCACAGAGAACTATCTAGAAAAAGCAGCGGAGATGGGCAATAGGGTTCTAATAGGGTTCCAATAGGGTTCTATAGGGTTCCAATAGGGTTCCAATAGGGTTCTATAGGGTTCCAATAGGGTTCCACACATTTTTAAAAAATGTTTACCTTTATTTAACTAGGCAAGTCAGTTTAAGAACAAATCCTTATTTTCGGCCTACTGGGGATCAGTGGGTTAACTGCCTTGTTCAGGGACAGAACAACAGATTTTTACCTTGTCGGCTCGGGGATTTGATCTTGCAACCTTCCGGTTACAAGTCCAACACTCTAACCACTGAGCTACCCTGCCATGTGGATGAAGCTCTTAATGTGGCATTGGAGAAAATACGAGATGAACTGCTACAAAAAAAAAGACCCACTAGAGTTAAAGAACCCTCTGTAATGTTCACCGCCACATACACTTTGAACTCGCACAAAGTGGGAGATGCTGTCAAGAAAACACTGGCATGTTTTATTCCACGGACCCAGCTTTGCCAGCTGAATTTAAGAATCCACCACGTATTGTATCGAGGAGAGGTCGCAATTTACGCGATAAATTGGTCCATGCCAACTGCCAGCCACAAAATTAAAATCAGCCAGCCTCTTTTACGCCCTCTTCCAAATGGGAGCTATAAATGCATAGGTTGAGCACAGTGCAACAATATGATGAAGTGTGAATATTTCTGCCACCCACATACAGGACAATGGTTCCAAATAAATGACATCATTACGTGTTCCACCACCCATGTTATTTACATTATTACGTGTTCCACCACCCATGTTATCTACATGATTAAATGTCCATGTGGGCTGTGTGATGTTGATAAAACGTCTCGTTCTCTCAAAACAGAGAATCTGTGGATACAAAAATTCATAATCGGGAGAAAGGACAGGGATTATCCAGTCGCAGAACATTTTAATGACCTAAAACAGGACATTTCTACCTTTTAGATTTTGTGACAGAGAAAGTCTAGATAATCAGACAGGGGAGGTGTTTGGGGATTTTCACCCTCCAGACATGATTTCCTCAAGGTCTTAATGAAACGCCTACGTATGTGACGTTGTAAATGTGAACATGAATTATGCCCCTATTTCAGAGGACTCTGGTGTTTTTCCTTGCACTGGACCCAATGATCTTTTGAAAACTTGCTCGGTAGGTCAAATGCCCTCATTGTGGTTTTTTGCAGACATGTTTAACACGTTTTATGTATTGTTATATTTGGTAGCACTGATTTGTTTTACCCTCGACTCCATTCGATGGAATGTCTACATAAGGGTGCACCTTTTTTTTTATCTCACAAAAGCTCCGACAAAGGCCTCGAGACCCGTACGTAAAGCTCAGGCGAAGGCCTCGAGACCCGTACGTAAAAGCTCAGACGAAGGCCTCGAGACCCGTACGTAAAGCTCCGACGAAGGCCTCGAGACCCGTACGTAAAGCTCCGACGAAGGCCTCGAGACCTGTACGTAAAGCTCCGATGAAGGCCTCGAGACCAGTACGTAAAGCTCAGGCGAAGGCCTTGAGACTCGTACGCAAAGCTCCGACGAAGGCCTCAAAGCCCGTACGTAAAGCTTATTAAAGTGCAGTGATACTATCAATAGCAGTGTGCGGGTTTCTTCTTTTTTCTCATTTTATTGAACTGTTACCAGGCACCTGCAGATGTGCGAGTGCATTTTGAACTATGATAACAACTATAAAATATATAGATAATTCTGCACATTTTCGCACTAATTATTCATTTACAAAGTACGGTCGTGACCAAAAGTTGAGAATGACACAAATATGACATTCCACAAAGTTTGCTGCTTCAGTGTCTTTAGATATTTTTGTCAGATGTTACTATGGAATACTGAAGTATAATTACAAGCATTTCATAAGTGTCAAAGGCTTTTTATTGACAATTACATGAAGTTGATGCAAAGAGTCAATATTTGCAGTGTTGACCCTTCTTTTTCAAGACCTCTGCAATCTGCCCTGGCATGCTGTCAATTAACTTCTGGGCCACATCCTGACTGATGGCAGCCCATTCTTGCATAATCAATGCTTGGAGTTTGTCAGAATTTGTGGGGGTTTGTTTGTCCACCCACCTCTTGAGGATTGACCACAAGTTCTCAATGGGATTAAGGTCTGGGGAGTTTCCTGGCCATGGACCCAAAATATTGATGTTTTGTTCCCCGAGCCACTTAGTTGAGCCACTTAGTTATCACTTTTGCCTTATGGCAAGGTGCTCCATCATGCTGGAAAAGGCATTGTTTGTCACCAAACTGTTCCTGGATGGTTGGGAGAAGTTGCTCTCGGAGGATATGTTGGTACCATTCTTTATTCATGGCTGTGTTCTTAGGCAAAATTGTGAGTGAGCCCACTCCCTTGGCAGAGAAGCAACAGGACTGATATCAGTCTGTCCCTGATGTTTCTCCTGGAGAGAAGTGGCTTCTTTGCTGCCCTTCTTGACACCAGGCCATCCTCCAAAAGTCTTCGCCTCACTATGCGTGCAGATGCAGTCACACCTGCCTGCTGCCATTCCTGAGCAAGCTCTGTCCTGGTTGTGCCCCGATCCCACAGTTGAATCAACTTTAGGAGACGGTCCTGGCGCTTGCTGGACTTTCTTGGACGCCCTGAAGCCTTCTTCACAACAATTGAACCGCTCTCCTTGAAGTTCTTGATGTTCCGATAAATGGTTGATTTAGGTGCAATCTTACTGGCAGCAATATCCTTGCCTGTGAAGCCCTTTTTGTGCAAAGCAATGATGACGGCACGTGTTTCCTTGCAGGTAACCATGGTTGACAGAGGAAGAACAATGATTCCAAGCACCACCCTTCTTTTGAAGCTTCCAGTCTGTTATTTGAACTCAATCAGCATGACAGAGTGATCTCCAGCCTTGTCCTCGTCAACACTCACACCTGTGTTAACTTCTTATGGCTTAGATCCTGCTAACGGGATCGATATGACAACAGCCAGTGAAAGTGTAGGGCGCCAAATTCATAACAGAAATCTCATAGTTAAAATTCCTCAAACATAGAAGTATTTTACACCATTCTAAAATATAAACTTGTTGTTAATCCCACCACAGTGTCCGGTTTCAAAAAGGCTTTAGGACGAAAGCACACCAAACAAGTATGTTAGGTCTGCACCTAGTCACAAAAAAACACAGCCATTTTTCCAGCCAAAGAGAGGAGTCACAAAAAGCAGAAATAGAGATCAAATTAATCACTAACCTTTGATGATCTTCATCAGATGACACTCATAGGACATCATGTTACACAATACATGTATGTTTTGTTTGATAAATTTCATATACAAAAATCGGAGTTTACATTGGCGCGTCTGTAGTTTCAAAACATCTTGTGATTTTGCAGAGAGCCACATCAATTTACAGAAATACTCATCATAAATGTTGACGAAAATACAAGTGTTTTGCATGGAACTTTAGATAAACTTCTTCTTAATGCAACCGCTGTGTCAGAGTTCAAAAAGCTTTACCAAAAAAAGCACATCATGCAATAATCTGAGTACAGCGCTCAGACAACAAAACAAGCCATACAGATATCTGCCATGTTGTGGAGTCAACAGAAGTCAGAAATAGCATTATAAATATTCACTTACCTATGATGATCTTCATCAGAATGCACTCCCAGGAATCCCAGTTCCACAAGAAATGTTTGATTTGTTCGTTAAAGTCCATAATTTATGTCCAAATACTTCCTTTTGTTAAATTAGCGCAGTAATCCAAATTCATGAGGCGCAAGCAAAGTCTAAAAATTCCGTTACAGTCCGTAGAAACATGTCAAACGATGTATAGAATCAATCTTAAGGATGTTTTTATCATACATCTGCAATAATGTTCCAACAAGAGAATTCCTTTGTCTGTAGAAATGCAATGGAACGCAAGCTAACTCACGTAAATGCGCGTGGTCAGCGCATGGCACTCTGGCAGACCTCTGACTCATTCAGCTCCCATTCTCCCCTCCTTCACAGTAGAAGCATCAAACAAGGTTCTAAAGACTGTTGACATCTAGTGGAAGCCTTAGGAAGTGCAATATGACCCCATAGACACTGTATATTCGATAGGCAATTACTTGAAAAACTCCAAACCTCACATTTCCCACTTCCTGGTTGGATTTTTTTTCTGCCATATGAGTTCTATTATACTCACATACATCATTCAAACAGTTTTAGAAACTAAAGCGTGTTTTCTATCCAAATCTACTAATAATATGAATATATTAGGAACTGGGCATGAGTAGCAGGCAGTTTACTCTGGGCACCTTATTCATCAAAGCTACTCAATACTGCCCCCAGCCATAAGAAGTTAACGAAAGAATCACTGACATGATGTCAGCTGGTCCTTTTGTGGCAGGGCTGAAATGCAATGGAAATGTTTTTGGGGGATTCAGTTCATTTGCATGGCAAAGAGAGACTTTGCAATTAATCTGATCACGTTTCATAACATTCTGGAGTATATGCAAATTGCCATCATACAAACTGAGTCAGCAGACTTTGTGAAAATTTATATTTGTGTCATTCTCAATATGTTTGGCCACGACTGTATACACAGATAGGAAGAGATGCCTAACTTGGCTGCAAATCTGTCTCCCTCTAGCAGGTGGCGTTTTCTCGTTGTTTTGCCCACAAACCAAGGAGTTTTTGTATGGAGGTCAATGAGAGTGAGTCGAATTTGGTCAACAACAAAAAAACAATGGCTTATTTGCTACACAAGGTCTATTTGATCGAATAGAGTTTTCGTAATGTTCAAGTAGTTTTCGAGTGCACTGATATAAGTAGGACACTATTTTGGAGATGGCTATGCATATTCATGGCATGAGGCTAGTAGCATAAATCAAATCAAATGTTATTGGTCACACATGCACATACACATGGTCAGCAGATGTTATTACGAGTGTAGCAAAATGTTTATGCTTCTAGTTCCGACAGTGCAGCAATATCTAACACGCAATCTAACAATTCCACAACAACTACCTAATACACACACATCTAAGTAAAGAGATGGAATATATACATATAAATATACGGATGAGCAATGACCGAGCGGCATAGGCAAGATGCAATAGATGGTATAAAATACAGTATATACATATGAGATGAGTAATGCAAGATCTGTAAACATTATTAAAGTGACATAGCATCTCGAATCCATTGAATACAGGCGGTTGACGTCAACAACCCTCATCAAATATTCAAAAAAAGACTAAAATAATGAGATGTATCGACCAATTCAAAGAAAGGATAGGGGGGGAGCTAGACAGCCCACCGTGCCGCTTTGTGGACAACCACTCCCATTATTAGGGCGGAGAGACATGCATCATCTCAGTATATACATAATGTTTGTATGAAAAAATAAATAAGAAATACCCACATTATTTCCTTTTTAGGATCCTGATTATCCACCCCACAGTAGGTGGTGGAATGCACATCCAATTGTTGAGAACGTCATTATACCATAGAAGAAGAAGATCTGTGACCCCGAAATACTTAGTTACTTTTCCCTGCTTCACAGCTGCATTATTTTTTGATGGAAACCCGAATTTAGCTTCTTATGACGACATTCCTTCTTAATTTGCTTGAAAAAGTCATGGGAAAGGGACCATGCAATGATCATCACAATATTTATATTGTAATGAAACAGGATGGGAGCAGGACTCGAACCATCGACCTTCTAGCCCCGAAGTCCAGCGCGCTATCGACTGTGCCGCAAAAGCATTCTCAAGCGGCAGAGACGATATCCGCGTTTATAAACACAGGGTCGTTACAATATTTATATTTTTGATAACTTTTACTTCACTACATTTCTAAAGAGAAGTATGTACTATTTACTCCATACAGTTTCCCTGACACCCAAAAGTACTCATTACATGTTGAATGCTTAGCAGGACATGAAAACGGTCAATTTCACACACTTATCAAGAGAACATCCCTGGTCATCAACTACTACCTAATCTGGCGGATTCACTAAACACAAATGCTTCGTTTTTAAATGAGGTCTGAGTGTTGGGGTGTCCCCCTAGCATTACTTTTACTTTTGATACTTACGTATATTTAAAACCAAATACTTTTAGACGTTTACTCAAGTAGTATTTTACTGGGTGACTTTTATTTGAGTCATTTTCTATTAAGATATCTTTACTTTTACTCAAGTGTGACAACCACTTTTTTTTCAATCACTGCGTCGAATTTATCGAACGTGCATGCGTAGGTGTATACGTGGACGGCTTGGCAGAAATTGTAGCTGAAGGTTGAATTTTTGTTGCACAAATATCCAGATGATGCTGCGTACCATTTTGCGCAATGACACTATAGGTTTGTTCAAGGGATTAAGTGTTTGCATATACCGGTAGCCGGGAAGTCATACTTTTGCGAGCTATCTACCTAGATAGGTTAGTTATACAACATATATAGTTTAGCTATCTGTGGCTAAACAATGAGCAGCCGGTTAGCCTATTCCTTGGTACAGTCATTTTACTCACGATGAGTCGACAGCTGGCTAACTATTAAATAAAAGTCACACTTCAATCGTGAACCTGAAATAAAGTTAGCATGTTAGCTAGCTACACAAACGGGTTTTGACGGGAGATGTGTTGCTAACTGGCTAACAGCTAACTAGCTGGGGGAACAACAAAACCAGGCCGCGGAAACCAGTGCGGTTCAATCCTGGAATGCGTTGGTTTACAGACCGTGGTACAAGCATCATTAAAACAAATAATAACAATTAGCAATAGGTTACCTGGAACTGATTTCCTGTTTGGCTGAAAATAATTGGATATGGTGAGGTCTCGTAGAGCAGCGGAAACAATGTATCCACTTTCCGAGTGCGTTTGGGCTGGATTATGAGATGCGGCAGGAAATGTTCGTGAGCGTCGTATCAGCGTAGTCATTGTGCATGTTTTGTTAGCCTCTTTGACAGACAGAAGTCAGGCCAAACAAATGCAAATATATATATATACCTTTATTTTTTTAATTACAATGACGGCATCCAATAACGGTTGTACCTTTTCAGCTCAGGGATTCGAAGCAGCACCCTTTCAGGTTACTAGTCTAATGCTCTAACCACTAGGCTACCTGTCGCCCCAAAACATGACAGCTTTTTATTACATTAGATTTCTATCTATCTGATGTTATATTATTTACAACAGTGCGGTCAGTGTATAGCATCTGTTATCCTTCATTTATTATCACCATGTTACTATACTGACTTGTCATCGATAAAGACAATCTACCAACATAATACCCTTTCAGTGAAGAAGAGGCGCCACACAGACAGTTGGAACTGTTTGTATTTATAATTCAGTTGAAGGATCGTTGACAACATTTTACAGTTTACAAGCAGATCATGACATAATAACACACTCATATTGTTGACTTTGGATGCCAATTAGAGGTCTTCATATACCCGAGACCCGGGCCCATTCTGGTCTGAGATTCTAACCTGTCCCTCGGGTCCTGTTTGATTGTCATCGCATCTCGGGTCTACGTCACTACAGCTGATAGATCCGAATGGACCAAAGGCTCTGCATAGTCTATTTATTTTACGCTAATATGGTGAAATGATTGATTTATAGAAGGTCTAGCCAACATACACTGAACAAAAATATAAACGCAACGTGTAAAGTGTTGGTCCCATGATTCCTGAGCTGGAATAAAAGATCCCAGAAATGTTCCATAAGCACCAAAAGCTTATTTCTCTCAAAATGTTGTGCACAAATTTGTTTACATCCCTGTTAGTGAGCATTTCTCTTTTGCCAAGATAATCCATCTACCTGACAGGTGTGGAATATCAAGAATCAGATTAAACAGCATGTCCATTACAGAGGTGAACCTTGTGCTGTGGACAATAAAAGGCCACTGTTTTGAGGTAGCGTGCAATTGGCATGATGACTGCAGGAATGTCCACCAGAGCTGTTGCCAGAGAAACAAATGCTAATTTCTATACCATAAGCCGCCAATGTCGTTTTAGAGAATTTGGCAGTATGTCCAAACAGCCTGGTCCAAACAGCCTCACATCCGCAGGCCACGTGTATGGTGTCATGTGGACGAGCGGTTTGGTTTTCTGATGTCAACGTTGTGAACGTTGAGTGCCCCATGTTAGCATTGGGGTTATGGTACGGACAGGCATAAACTACAGACAATGAACAAAATTGCATTTTATAGATGGCAAAGGTACCGTGACGAGATCCCAAGGCCCATTGCTGAGCCATTCATCCGTCAGCCATCACCTCATGTTTCAGCATGACAATGCACGGCAACATGCCACAAGGATCTGTATGTAGGAGAGTTAAAACGGCTATTCCATCAAACTTCAAATGATTAGAATAGTACATAACGCAGAAAAGAACATCCAGGTTAAGGGTCAGAGGCCCAAGCCCGCGAACAGGAATGTTCCAAATTCAGACTGAAGGAGGAGTCAGGAACTTTACTTTTGGTTTCTATTTCATTTGTTGAACTACTAGTACTACCTGTTAATGTTAAGGAAGTTGCTACAGTAGTACTGCCTGATGTTAAGGAAGTAGCTACAGTAGTACTGCTTGTTAATGTTAAGGAAGTAGCTACAGTAGTACGGTCTGTTAATGTTAAGGAAGTAGCTTCAGTAGTACTGCCTGTTAATGTTAAGGAAGTAGCTACAGTAGTACTGCTTGTTAATTAAGGAAGTAGCTTCAGTAGTACTGCCTGATGTTAAGGAAGTAGCTACAGTAGTACTGCCTGTTAATGTTAAGGAAGTAGCTACAGTAGTACTGCTTGTTAATGTTAAGAAAGTAGCTACAGTAGTACGATCTGTTAATGTTAAGGAAGTAGTTACAGTAGTACTGCTTGTTAATGTTAAGGAAGTAGCTACAGTAGTACTGCTTGTTAATTAAGGAAGTAGCTTCAGTAGTACTGCCTGATGTTAAGGAAGTAGCTACAGTAGTACTGCCTGTTAATGTTAAGGAAGTAGCTACAGTAGTACTGCTTGTTAATGTTAAGGAAGTAGCTTCAGTAGCTGGATGATATTTAAAAAAAAATCTCTTAAGGATTGGAACCTTTTTGAATTTTTTGCCGAAAATGACCCAAATCTAACTACGTATAGCTCAGGACCTGAAGCAAGGATATACATATTCTTGATACCATTTGAAAGGAAACACTTTGAAGTTTGTGGAAATGTTAAATGAACGTAGGAGAATATAACAAATTAGATCTGGTAAAAGATAATACACCGAATTTTTTGTACCATCATCTTTGAAATGCAAGAGAAAGGCCATAATATATTATTCCAGCCCAGGCACAATTTAGATTTTGGACACTAGATGGCAGCAGTGTACGTGCAAAGTTTTAGACTGATCCAATGAACCATTGCATTTATGTTCAAAATGTATCAAGACTGCCCAAATGTGCCTAATTGGTTTATTAATTACTTTTCAAGTTCATAACTGTGCACTCTCCTTAAACAATAGCATGGTATTCTTTCACTGTAATAGCTACTGTAAATTGGACAGTGAAGTTAGATTAACAAGAATTTCAGCTTTCTGCCAATATCAGATATGTCTATGTCCTGGCAAATGGTTTGTTACTTAAAACCTCATGCTAATCGCATTAGCCTACGTTAGCTCACCGTCCCGAGGGGGACCCACCAATCCTGTAGAGGTTGATATTAACATCTTCTATTTTTATGTCATGAAATTGATTTTATTTCATCTGGGTGCTTACGTCACTTACTAACACCCTGGCACTACCCGTAGTTCCCGTTCTCCTCAGTCTGAGAAAGGTATGTGTCGCAGATTACTCCTTGTGTAGAAGTCTACAAATTTAAATAAATGAAGCATCCCAATGTTAATGCTATGGGTATTGTTATATGGGAGTGTGAGACTATTGAAACTATGGAACTTTCAGAAATATATCGTTATTGATATAGTTTTACAGAGTGCTGAAAAGTATTGCAGTTGCTAGCTAGCATGTCTTTCTGTGATGCAGATGGCTTGCTGAGTTGCCGACGTATGTTAGCATTGCATTATGGGAGATGTAGAGAAAGAACAACTCGTCATATGGTGCCTTGGAGACTGATGTATTCCTGTTTTGTCTTTTCATAATACCATTGCAGATCTATGTAAAAGCCCAAAATAGACAGCTCTGGTGTCGCTCTTCATTTCTTGGTTTTTCTTCTGTGATACATAAAAAGACCGCTACATATACACACAATTCCTGGAAACGGAAAATGTCTCAGTTCTTCCATGGCCTGCATTCTCACCAGACACGTCACCCATTGAGCATGTTTGGGATGTTCGACTTATACGACAGCATCTTCCAGTTCCCAGTCATGTGAAATCCATAGATTAGGGCCAAAGGAATTTAATTCAATTGACTGATTTTCCTTATATGAACTGTAACTCAGTAAAATCTTAGAAATAGTTGCATGTTGCGTTAATATTTCTCCCCCCAGTATAAATACAAAATGCAAGCAGAAATAAACATTCATCAGTTATACGGTCCTCAATCAGCTTTCTGAATGACCCCTTAGCAGCATCAAAACATCACATTTAACAATATTTTGAAGACTGTTCCACAAATAAGGTGCAAGAAGACTAAAAGCTGATGTACCGAACTCAGTAGAGACCAAAGGAGTTTCCAGAGTTAACCATCCCTGAGACCGGATGTGGTAAACAGGTTAAGTACGGTGAGACTTTTTGTAAAAGGGCTTTATAAATGAAAACATAGCAATTTATTTACCTACGTAACAGAGGGCCAACCAACTTTCTGGTAGAGAATGCCGTGATGACATCACAGAGGGCCAACCAACTTGCTGGTAGAGAATGCAGCGATGACATCACAGAGGGCCAACCAACTTGCTGGTAGAGAATGCAGTGATGACATCACAGAGGGCCAACCAACTTGCTGGTAGAGAATGCAGTGATGACATCACAGAGGGCCAACCAACTTGCTGGTAGAAAATGCAGTGATGAGTACTAAAACTCCCGTAATAAAGAGCATGATAAACTGCATCTAACTGCATTGTTACATTACAGCCTTGTTCTAAAATGGATAAATAAAACAATTCCTAGCAATTTAGACACAATAATACACAATGATAAAGCGAAAACAGGATTTTAGAAACCTTTGCAAATACCTTATTTACATAAGTATTCAGACCCTTTCCTATGGGACGTGAAATTGAGCTCAGGTGCCTCCTGTTTCCATTGATCATCCTTGAGATGTTTCTACAACTTGATTGATTGGACATGAGTTGGAAAGGCACACACACCTGTCTATATACAGTGCATTTGGAAAGTATTCAGACAACGTGAAATTGAGCTCAGGTGCCTCCTGTTTCCATTGATCATCCTTGAGATGTTTCTACAACTTGATTGATTGGACATGAGTTGGAAAGGCACACACACCTGTCTATATACAGTGCATTTGGAAAGTATTCAGACAACGTGAAATTGAGCTCAGGTGCCTCCTGTTTCCATTGATCATCCTTGAGATGTTTCTACAACTTGATTGATTGGACATGAGTTGGAAAGGCACACACACCTGTCTATATACAGTGCATTTGGAAAGTATTCAGACAACTTCTTAAACATTTTGTTACATTACAGCCTTATTCTAAAATGGATTAAATTGTCGTCGTCCCCTCATCAATCTACACACAATACTCTAATCCATAATGACAAAACAAGAATAGTTTAGACATTTTTGCTAATTTATTACAAATAAAAAACTGAAATATCACATTTACATAAGTATTCAGACCCTTAACTCAGTACTTTGTTGAAGCACTTTTGGCAGCGATTACAGCCTCAAATCTTCTTGGGTATGACGCTACACACTTGACACACCTGTATTTACAGAGTTTCTCCCATTCTTCTCAGCAGATCCTCTCTCAACCTGTCAGGTTGGATGGGGAGCATCGCTGTACAGCTATTTTCAGGTCTCTCCAGAGATGTTCGATCGGGTTCATGTCCGGACTTTTGGCTGGGCCACTCCAGGACATTCAGAGACTTGTCCCGAAGCCACTCCTGCGTTCTCTTGGCTGTGTGCTTAGGGTTGTTGTTTTGTTGGAAGGTGAACCTTCACCCCAGTTTGAGGTCCTGAGTGCAGGTTTTCATCAAGGATCTCTCTATATGTTGCGCCATTCATCTTCCCTCGATCCTGAATAGTCTCCCAGTCCCTCCCGCTGAAAAACATACCCACAGCATCATGCTGCCACCACCATGCTTCACCATATGGATGGTATTGGCCAGTTGATGAGCGGTGCCTGGTTTCCTTTCATCAGACTAGAGAATCTAGTTTCTCATGGTCAGAGTCCTTTAGGTGCCTTTTGGCAAACTCCAAGCGGGCTTCCGTCTGGCCATTCTACCATAAAAGGTCTGAATGCTGCAGAGATGGTTGTCCTTCTGGAAGGTTCTCCCATCTCCACAGAGGAACTCTGGAGCTCTGTCAGAGTTAGGGCTGTGGTGGTCATGACATTTTGTCAGCCGGTGATTGTCAAGCAAATAACTGCCGGTCAGACGGTAATTGATCGTTAATTAACATAAACACATTTCGCATCTCCTGGCTTCCACACACAGCCTACAAGCCACTGATGTAGACCTTTGGAACATCTACATTTTAAAAAGTCGAATACATCCATTTAACGTAGTAGTCTACATCACAATAAATCCGTTATTTATTTTAGACAGGTCTAAAGAAACATGATATGAATAAAATGTAGTCAGAAGAACAGAATAGCATACTCTGTAAAAGTTGTGTTAGGTCCTGATATGGCTGTGGGCTACACTAGTTCATTTAGCAGACAAGATTTGCTTAGAATTCCTTGGCATTCTTTTTTAAAAATTATTTTATAGTATGACGAATACAATTGAACACAGCTTAGTAAAATAGCAAGGATATTTTCTACAAACAATTTAAAAGGAAGTGCGGCTATTCTGTGTTGAGCGGTTAACACAGGATCCTGTCCTCCTATATGCTTCATGTAGAGTTACTTATGCAACTTTAGTTGCGATACAAACGTTGGGATATATGTTCAGATTTTTTAATACATTCTAAGCCTGCATGATGGGTCTCTAATGACAATTTGAAAAATAGTCGCAAGCTACACACACTCAAAATTTTGACAAGCACTTGATAATATTCTCATCAGGCCTCGAATTTCCCGGGCGACGTCCCCCCCTTTCTGTGGACGTAAATGCATCACGGTGCCCTTGGGCTGAATATAACAATTATAAATTCCCTTCTCCCAGCTGCCGTGCGCCGAAGCACTTCTCTCACATGGCTCTCTCAGATATCTCAATTCTTATTAGCCAACGCCCGTCACGTGATCTGGTCCTTATCACGAGAATTCCAGCTGAGAACTGGGCTACAAGTGAAGACAGATACATCGGGGGACGGAACTGCGCAAGCGCCTCTTTTTCGAATTCCGAGGCGCATATTGAAGAAGTTAGAACGGTCCACATTTAGCCTACTTTACGTCAACCAACAAGATGAGGAGGCCTAACAAACAGCAAAAGCACATGCCTATGTCAATCTACTATCCCCCATAGTACAAGGCCTGTGGGCTTCATGAGGTGTGCCTATGTCAATCTACTATCCCCCATAGTACAAGGCCTGTGGGCTTCATGAGGTGTGCCTATGTCAATCTACTATCCCCCATAGTACAAGGCCTGTGGGCTTCATGAGGTGTGCCTATGTCAATCTACTATCCCCCATAGTACAAGGCCTGTGGGCTTCATGAGGTGTGCCTATGTCAATCTACTATCCCCCATAGTACAAGGCCTGTGGGCTTCATGTGGTGTGCGACTATGATTTGAAAAAGTCACACAAACAAAAAGGCATTTCTGTTTCTTGCCTTGCTGCACGAGCTGGGCATCATCCACAAGTGGAAACACATCATCCACGAGTGGAAACACATCATCCACAAGTGATAATACATCATCCACAAGTGGTAACACATCAGCCACAAGTGGAAACACATCATCCACAAGTAACAACACATCATCCACAAGCTAACATTGTCACCTATCAGACTATTCTTGATTTTAAAGTTGTCTTTACATTTATAAATGTAATGTGTGAAATTAGTTTAGTTTTGATTTAGAATGGACCATTATCATGAAGTGTTTGATTAGATGTTGGATTACATTTGCATTGATCCCAGAGTGATTAGAGGGACAACAGAGTGCTGAGTACCAGGCAGTTAATAACCTGTTGCGACTCTACGGGCAGTATTTAAATTTTGGGGGAAAAAAACGTTCCTGTTTTAAACGGGATATTTTGTCAGGGCAAGATGCTAGAATATGCATATAATTGACATATTTGGAAAGAAAACACTCTAACGTTTCCAAAACTGTAAAGATATTGTCTGTGAGTATAACAGAACTGATGTTGCAGGCGAAAGCCTGAGAAAAATCCAATCCGGAAGTGCCCCATATTTTGAAAGCGCTGCGTGCCAATGAGTCCCCATTGAGCTGTGAATGTGCTATGAACCAGCTTACGCTTTCTACGTATTCCCCAAGGTGTCTACAGCACTGTGACGTAGTTTTACACATATATGTTGAAGAATACCCGTAGAGAGCTACTTTGCGCAAGTGGTCACATGATGCTCCCGGAGAAAATCTTGCGTAAAGTACAGAGGTAGCCATTATTCCAATCTCTTCTACTGAGAAACCAATTATCCCGGTGGATATATTATCGAATAGATATTTGAAAAACACCTTGAGGATTGATTCTAAACAACGTTTCCCATGTTTCTGTCGATATTATGGAGCTAATTTGGAATATTTTTCGGCGTTGTCGTGTCTGCAATTTCCAGTCGATTTCTCAGCCAAACGTGAAGAACAAACGGAGCTATTTCGCCTACAAAAATAATATTTTGGGGAAAAATGAACTTTGGCTGTCTACCTTGGAGTCACGTGAGTGAAAAGATCTGAAGTTCATCAAAGGTAAACGATTTAATTTGATACCTTTTCTGATTTTCGTGACAAGGTTGCCTGCTGCTAGCAAGGCATAATGCTATGTTAGGCTATCGATAAACGTACACAAATGCTTGTCTAGCTTTGGCTGTAAAGCATATTTTGAAAATCTGAGATGACAGGGTGATTAACAAAAGGCTAAGCTGTGTTCCAATATATTTCACTTGTGATTTTCATGAATATGAATATTTTCTAGGAAGATTTATGTCCATTGCGTTATGCTAATTAGTGTCAGATGATGACAACGGTCCCGTTCACGGGATGGGGTGTCACTAGAGGTTTTTAAGCAAGTTTGGTAGGCTACTAATGACCATCAGCTGCATCAGAGCTCGGAGAAGCCTAATTGGTCACGTGGAATTTGACTGCCATCATGAACCCCAGTGTGGCAGTAATACGGTTACCGTAACGTTCTTGTCACCTCCCAGACCAAGGCCCTTCTCCCCGATTGCTCAGTTTTGCCGGGCGGCCAGCTCTAGGAAGAGTCTTGGTGGTTCCAAACTTCTTCCATTTAAGAATGATGGAGGCCACTGTGTTCTTGGGGACCTTCAATGCTGCAGAAATTTTCTGGTACCCTTCCCCAGATCTGTGCCTCGACACAATCCTGTCACGGAGCTCTACGGACAATTCCTTCGACCTCATGGTTTGGTTTTTGCTCTGACATGCACTGTCTACTACACCACTTTTGTCTTCCTCTCCCTCAACTTCTCTCTTTTCCTCCACATTGATGTCCCTCTCACCCTCCTCCTCTTGGACAATTACATTGAAAGAACAGGCAGGCTTTCCTCCAATGGGTATTCTCTCATGATTTTTAAGACTTCTTAGCTGAGTGAATCCCTCCCCACACTGAGTGCAGTGGTAAGGCTTCTCTCCACTGTGTGATCTCTGATGATTCTTTAGGCCTCCTGCGAACACGAAAATTCTTTCCACACAGAGAGCAGTGGTACGGCTTCTCCCCTGTATGTATTCTCTCATGTTCCTTAAGGCTTCCAGAATGATTGAAGCTCTTCCCACATTGGGTGCAGTGGTAAGGCTTCTCTCCACTATGTACTCTCTCATGTCTCTTAAGGTTTACTTTCTCACTGAAACTCTTCCCACATGCTGAGCAGTCAAAAGGTTTTTCTCCAGTGTGTACTCTTTGATGATTCTTTAGGTTAGTTGAGGAACTGAAACTCTTCTCACATTGAGGACAGGGGTAACTCCCACAACCAGGTGGTAGTATTGATTCTGTGGAAGTGGGCTCGTTGACTGAGTCTGGGTTGGGGATCTCTCCTGTAAGAATATGAACAGATATAGGTTATGAAACAGACAGAGGAACAAAGGCTTTAAGGTTAACAATGTAGGATTCAACAGTCATCAGGAATAACAGAGTACTGAAAGAAATACTTTGCAAGGGGCTTGTTGCATCGCACATAGATAATGCCATTGTCAAATTACAATGTCAAATTAGAATGCTTTTTTTTTATTTCACCTTTATTTAACCAGGTAGGCAAGTTGAGAACAAGTTCTAATTTACAACTGCGAGCTGGCCAAGATAAAGCAAAGCAGTGCGACAGAAAAACACGGAGTTACACATGGAATAAAACAAGGCTTTCGACTCTGTCAATCACAACATTCTTATTGGCAGACTCGACAGCCTTGGTTTCTCAAATGATTGCCTCGCCTGGTTTACCAACTACTTCTCTGATAGAGTTTAGTGTGTCAAATCGGAGGGCCTGTTGTCCGGACCTCTGACAGTCTCTATGGGTGTGCCACAGGGTTCAATTCTCGGGCCGACTCTCTTTTCTGTATACATCAATGATGTTGCTCTTGCTGCTGGTCCGGACAGCAGACCCTCCGATTTGACACACTGAACTCTATCAGAGAAGTAGTTGGTGAACCAGGCGAGGCAATCATTTGAGAAACCAAGGCTGTCGAGTGATTGACAGAGTCGAAAGCCTTGGCCAGATCGATGAATACGGCTGCACAGTAATGTTTCTTATCGATGGCGGTTTAGGACCTTGAGCGTGGCTGAGGTGCACCCATGACCAGCTCTGAAACCAGATTGCATAGCAGAGAAGGTATGGGGAGATTCGAAATGGTCGGTAATCTGTTTGTTGACTTGGCTTTCGAAGACCTTAGAAAGGCATGGTAGGATAGATATAGGTCTGTAGCAGTTTGGGTCAAGAGTGTCCCCCCCTTTGAAGAGGATGACCGCAGCTGCTTTCCAATCTTTGGGAATGTCAGACGACACGAAAGAGAGGTTGAACAGGCTAGTAATAGGGGTGGCAACAATTTCGGCAGATAATTTTAGAAAGAAAGGGTCCAGATTGTCTAGCCCGGCTGATTTGTAGGGGTCCAGATTTTGCAGCTCTTTCAGAACATCAGCTGAACGGATTTGGGAGAAGGAGAAATGGGGAAGGCTTGGGCGAGTTGCTGTTGGGGGTGCAGTGCTGTTGACCGGGGTAGGAGTAGCCAGGTGGAAAGCATGGCCAGCCGTAGAAAAATGCTTATTGAAATTCTCAATTATGGTGGATTTATCAGTGGTGACAGTGTTTCCTATCTTCAGTGCAGTGGGCAGCTGGGAGGAGGTGTTCTTATTCTCCATGGACTTTACAGTGTCCCAGAACTTTTTTGAGTTAGTGTTGCAGGAAGCAAATTTCTGCTTGAAGAAGCTAGCCTTGGCTTTTCTAACTGCCTGTGTATAATGGTTTCTAGCTTCCCTGAACAGCTGCCTATCACGGGGGCTGTTCGATGCTAATGCAGAACGCCATAGGATGTTTTTGTGTTGGTTAAGGGCAGTCAGGTCTGGGGAGAACCAAGGGCTATATCTGTTCCTGGTTCTAAATTTCTTGAATGGGGCATGTTTATTTAAGATGGTTAGGAAGGCATTTAAAAAAAATATCCAGGCATCCTCTACTGACGGGATGAGATCAATATCCTTCTAGGATACCCCAGCCAGGTCGATTAGAAAGGCCTGCTCGCTGAAGTGTTTCATGGAGCGTTTTACAGTGATGAGTGGAGGTCGTTTGACCGCTGACCCATTACGGATGCAGGCAATGAGGCAGTGATCGCTGAGATCTTGGTTGAAGACAGCAGAGGTGTATTTAGAGGGCAAGTTGGTTAGGATGATATCGATGAGGGTGCCTGTGTTTAAGGCTTTGGGGAGGTACCTGGTAGGTTCATCGATAATTTGTGTGAGATTGAGGGCATCAAGTTTAGATTGTAGGATGGCTGGGGTGTTAAGCATGTTCCAGTTTAGGTCGCCTAGCAGCACGAGCTCTGAAGATAGATGGGGGGCAATCAGTTCACATATGGTGTCCAGAGCACAGCTGGGGGCAGAGGGTGGTCTATAGCAGGCGGCAACGGTGAGAGACTTGTTTTTAGAGAGGTGGATTTTTAAAAGTAGAAGTTCAAATTGTTTGGGAACAGACCTGGATAGTAGGACAGAACTCTGCAGGCTATCTTTGCAGTAGATTGCAACACCGCCCCCTTTGGCAGTTCTATCTTGTCTGAAAATGTTGTAGTTTGGAATTAAAATGTCAGAATTTTTGGTGGTCTTCCTAAGCCAGGATTCAGACACAGCTAGGACATCCGGGTTGGCAGAGTGTGCTAAAGCAGTGAATAGAACAAACTTAGGGAGGAGGCTTCTAATGTTAACATGCATGAAACCAAGGCTATTACGGTTACAGAAGTCGTCAAAAGAGAGAGCGCCTGGGGAATAGGAGTGGAGCTAGGCACTGCAGGGCCTGGATTCACCTCTACATCGCCAGAGGAACATAGGAGGAGTAGAATAAGGGTGCGGCTAAAAGCAATAAGAATTGGTCGTCTAGAACGTCTGGAACAGAGAGTAAAATTAGGTTTATGGGGGCAATAAAATAGCATCAGGGTATAATGTACAGACAAAGAAAGGTATGGTAGGATGTGAATACAGTGGAGGTAAACCTAGGTATTGAGTGATGAAGAGAGAGATATTGTCTCTAGAAACATCATTGAAACCAGGAGATGTCATTGCATGTGTGGGTGGTGGAACTAATAGGTTGGATAAGGTATAGTGAGCTGGACTAGAGGCTCTACAGTGAAATAAGCCAATAAACACTAACCAGAACAGCAATGGACAAGGCATATTGACATTAAGGAGAGGCATGCTTAGTCGAGTGATCAAAAGGGTCCAGTGAGTGGAGAGGTTGGTTGGGGGTCACGGCGATTTAGACAGCTAGCCAGGCCATCGGAAGCAAGCTAGCATAGGATGGAGGTCTGTTATTAGCCACCTCTTGCGTTCCGTCAGTAGATTAGTGGGGTTCCGTGTGGTAGAGGGGATTAATCCAAGTCACACAACAACAACAAAAATAAAAACAATAGATATAGTTAGAGGCCCAAGAAGAAAACATAATAATAATAAAAATAAATAAATAAATAGTTCGATTGTCTATTCAGATAGCAGCCGATAAGACAGCTAACGGTTAGCAGGCCGCAGATGGGCGTTCAGGTAACGTCGCGACGGAGGAGCCAGCCGGATAACTCCTTCGGGTAGATAACGTCGGCAGTCAGTTGTGAAGGGCTCCGCGTAGGCAGCAAAACGGGTCCGGACAGGTGACTGCAGCCCAGGAGAGATTGACGGAGCTGGCTAGCTCCGGAATAATTTATGTTTGCTCCGGAATAGTCACACGGATAGCAGCTAGCTAGCTGTGAGATCCAGGTATGATTGTCCAGAGAGCAGTTGAAATCCAGGGACATGGAGAGAAAAATTGGTCCGGTATGTTCCGTTCCGAGCCACGCTGCGCCGCGCCGTACAGAACTGGCGATAGATTTTCGAGCTAAAGGATAGCTGATGACCACAAACCGTGGTTAGCTGAATACTAACGAATTGCCAGTAAAGAAGCTAACTAGCTTCAGAACTAGCTACCGATTAGCTTCTGGATTAGCTTCTGGGCTAGCTTCTGGCTAGCTCCTGGCTAGTTTCTTGCTAGCTTCTTGGAATTTCTGGCTAGCTTCTTGGAGGATTACAGATTTGAGGTAAATAATACTTTTTTATAAATATAAATTGGTGAGGCGGGTTGCAGGAGAGTGTTTTGAAGATGAGTTGATGATGGAAAATAAAAAAAAAATTATGTGAAAAAAAGTTGTAAATATATATATATATATATATATATTTACAACTTTTTTTCACATACATTTTTTTTAAATTTTAATCTTCAATTCTAGATTTGATTTTGGAGATGTTGGATATGAGTTTGGAAGGAGAGTTTACAGTCTAGCCAGACATCTATGTATTTGTAGTTGTCCACATATTCTAAGTCAAGACCGTCCAGAGTAGTGATGCTAGTCGGGCGGGCGGGTGCGGGCAGCGAACGGTTGAAAAGCATACATTTTGTTTTACTAGCGTTTAAGAGCAGTTGGAGGCCACGGAAGGAGTGTTGAATGGCATTGAAGCTCATTTGGAGGTTAGTTTACACAGTGTCCAAAGAAGGGCCAGATGTATACAGAATGGTGTCCTTTGCGTAGAGGTGGATCAAGGAATCACCCGCAGCAAGAGCGACATCGTTGATATATACAGAGAAGTACTGTGCAGCCACTGTCTCTTATCGATGGCGGTTATGATATCGTCTAGGATCTTGAGCGTGGCTGAGATGCACCCATGACCAGCTCTGAAACAAATTGTCAAATTACAATGCATTGCACATTGGTCAGTAGCCATTTTTTGGGGGGCACTCGCCTCACCTCTTACACATACAAAAGTCTGAGGGTTATACTACAAAGTAGAAACAATGAGTTAGCCAGCTAATTTACATTTTATTCAACATCCAAAAACATATGTTTACATTTCTTAATGAACCAGAAAATCTATGGTTATTTTGGGTTGTTTACCTCAACCAAAAGAGGATGTTAGCCTGAATTTACCTGAGTCAACAGAGTCCCTGTCATCCTCTCGCTCTTCCTCCTCCCCCTCATTGATTTCTCTCTCCTCCTCCTCCTCTTTGACAATCACATTGAGTTCCACTGTTTGACTGCAGTCCCCCAGCTTCACTGACAGCAACTCTGGACCCCGCTGTGAGCTTCTCTGGACTGGAACACCACAATCAGAACCTGGTTCAGACATGGTAGGCTAGAGGTGGATCTAAAAGAAGAGAAGACCGAAAGAGTTCAGGGTGATTTTCACAAACCTTTTTCGTGGTATAGCTCCAGAAAAGACAAACATGTATCTAAGCTAGCTAACCACACATCCCGTCCAGCAGGAAACCTTTTTCCATAAAAAAAAATATAGGATTGACGGCAACAGCCAGTCAGATTAGGCATTAAGTAACGAAAAACACTGGCTGTTGAGTACAAGCATATTCAGTTCAAATTCATTACTAATATCTGATACACTCAGTGATTGACATTACCACCCCATCCTCAGTAGCCGATTCAAACATCACCCTATAAGCAACACAAGCATTTTCTTACCTCAAAATCGCCTGGCTATTCATGTTGAATAGATTAGGGGCAATTCCAAGGTAACAGAGTGATGCTGACACACAGATGTCACTTTAAAAATGTATGAAAAACCAATGAATGCAAAGTTAAACAATCCATACAACTCCATGGAGCACAAACACTGTTTCCACTGAACATTCTACAACGTTAAAACAAACCATACAACTCTATGCACAAGGCCTACTTCTAACCATTTCCACACAGAACGACACAAACCGTCATTCTGTTAACAAACTTTGTATCTGCATCGTTCTTCAAGTCAATGTGTTTTTGTATCATTTTCAGTCTTAATTGTTAAAAGTAGTTTAGAATTGTTTGGTTTAATTATGTGTTGGATGTGGCAGTGCTTGCAAACTATCACAGATTACAAAGCGAAACCCAGCCACGATCTGCCCAGTGACACAGACATACCAGAAGAGCTAAATGCCTTCTATGCTCAACTCAGTGTTGCTTGCCTCGAAGTGAGCATAGAAGGCATTTAGCTCTTCTGGTACGTCTGTGTCACTGGGCAGCTCATGGCTGGGTTTCCAACGAGCGACAGACCCGGTGTAGTAGGATTCAAACTTGATCCTGTATTAACGCTTTGCCTGTTTTATGGTTCGTCGGAGGGCATAGCGGGGTTTCTTATAAGTGTACAGATTAGTGTCCCGCTCCTTGAAAGCGGAAGCTCTAGCCTTTAGCTCAGTGCAGATGTTGCCTGTAATCCATGGCTTCTGGTTGGGATATGTACGTACAGTCACTGTGGGGACAAAATCGTCTATGCACTTATTAATGAAGCCGGTGACTGATGTGGTGTACTCCTCAATGCCATCAGATGATTCCCGGGAACATATTCCAGTCTGTGTTAGCAAAACAGTCGTGTAGCTTATCATCCGCTTTGTCGGACCACTTCTGTATTGAGCGAGTCACTGGTACTTCCTGTTTGAGTTTTTGCTTGTAAGCAGGAATCGGGAGGATGATTTGCCAAACAGAGAGCGAGGCAGAGCTTCGTGTGTCTCTGTGTGTGTAGTAAAAGGTGATTTAGAGTTTTGCACAGGTGCATGCTGGTAGAAATGAGGTAAAACTGACCACTAGGTGTGCAGTCTCTGGATGAGCATTTTCTTGTTTGCTTATGGCCCTATACAGCTCCCCACCAAGCAGGGAGTTTTGTATGGAGGTCAATGAGAGTGAGTCGAATTTGGTCAACAACAAAAGCAATGACTTAATTGCTACACTAGATGAATTTGATCAAATAAAAAAGTTTCGTAATACTTAAGTCATTATGACTGTACTGATATAAAACTAGGACACGTGACATTCGGGACACGCTACTTTTAGGAGAAAAAAAACACTTGAGATGGCTATGCATATTCATAGCATGAGGCTAGTAGCATAGCATATCTCTCCATTGAATACAGGCAGTTGATGTCAACAACCCTCATCAAATATTAAAAAACGGATTACAATAATGAGATGTATCGACCAATTCAAAGAAAGGATAGGGGGGAGATAAATGAGATGAGGCCACCAGATCAGAGAGTTAGACAGACGCTTTGTGGACAACCACTCCCATTATTAGGGCGGAGAGACATGCATCCTCTTCAGTTTATCCATAATGTTTGGTAAACATGACGGGACTCTTATTCTGAAGGATTCCATAATGTTTGGTATACATGACGGGACTCTTATTCTGAAGGATTCCATAATGTTTGGTATACATGACGGGACTCTTATTCTGAAGGATTCCATAATGTTTGGTATACATGACGGGACTCTTATTCTGAAGGATTCCATAATGTTTGGTAAACATGACGGGACTCTTATTCTGAAGGATTCCAAAAGATCCAATGACAACAACCGGTCCAAGAAGCGAGTAAGACGGAAAAGGCGACTGTGCTTGAATCTGAAAGTTGCGACAAGTGAAGTGTGTGATAACGAATGGAAACTAGTGAAATCAAAGAATGGAAACAAAAACGGGCCAAAGTTGTAGTAGAAGACAAAGGACCGGTCCAATAACGCATTTCTTATCGGACTGCATTGTTTTGGACAAGGAGGTTCATTTGGGAAATCCATTTGTAATACCGAGGACTGTGAAGAAAGCAGTGGGAAAGGTGAACCTACGTCAGAAGTGACCTGTACTGATCTTCTGACGAGTCCCAGGATTGGTCAATGCACGTCACCTGACCTGTGGTGAATGGAAGGAAGGAGAAAAGCGTCAGAAGTGACCTGTATTGATCTTCGGAGTCTGCCAAAGGAGTTATAGCTGACGAGTCCCAGGATTGGTCAGTGCACGTCACCTGACCTGTGGTGAATGGAAGGAAGGAGAAAAGCCTGTCGATATTATTGTTGTTTGAGGAGACTCTACCTGAACAAGTGAAGCTTGGATTTGTGAGATATGCGGTAAGAGCATTTATGTCCAAACCATTACAGTCGGGGGGAATTGTAAAGGATATGATCAAATGTTTGCAGATGGGAGAAGTATGATATTGAAGAATCTGTGGATGGAAAATGTTGCAACTGTGGTGGGGTTCATACTTCCTTGAGTGCCCTGTTAGCGAGGTTGAGGTGTCAAGGATCAGGGCTGTGCAGCAGATCTCCTATGTGGAGGCAGTGAAGAGAGTCGAAGGGGGAAGAGGCAACAGTGTTGAAGATATGGCAGGGGGAGGCATTGCAACCAGTTGCTAGTGTTTTAAGGTAAATCAAATTATCTGGATACACTCATTGTAAAGAAGGTGGATTGTGTGGCATTTATAGCCACAGGGATTAATTGTACAGCACAAGTGTCTTACAAGTCCAAGAAGCTAGATATCATTATATCTGCAGCAGATGCGTTTTTGGGTCTCTTAAGACTTCACGGCAGAAGCACTGAAAGGACTATTGTCGCTAGGAAATGTCCCGTCCTCACAGGAGCATCATTCTTCAAGTCAATGAACCTGTTCAGAAGTTTAGGGACATTTTTTTCCTTCTTTATTTTTATTTATTTTTATTTTTATTTTTATTTACAGGAAAGTAGGTTGATTTTGTTCGGCAAATTTATTTTTTGATAGTTTGTAAAAAAATATATACTAATAATATAATAATACCCGGATCCTTATTATCCACCCCACAGGTGGAGGCGGAATGCACATCCAATTGTTGAGAACGCCATTATACCATAGAAGAAGAAGATCCGTGACCTGGAAATACTTAGTTATTCTTGCCTGCTTCACAGCTGTATCACGGAAAGAACAATGAGACAGATATTTCACTGGATGTATAAATATGAAGCATCTGCTTGGTGGTTCAACAGCAGATTAAGTTTTGTTGACTTTAGTCTTTAACAAAGTTTATTTTTTTCAATGTAGGAGTGCAAAGTTGAATTGAGTTATTGCACACGGCCTCATTTCACAGAGTAGGCATTCCCTAACGGAAATATGCAGATGTATGAACGGGCCAATAGGATCTCGCTAGCTCACGCTCATTCTGCCCACTATAATCTGTTCCCATTGGAAACGACAGGCTGTGGTTTATCTTGGTTTAGTTATAAAAATCTTTGGCCTTATTATTTTGATTGACATTCCTTCTTAATTTGCTTGAAAACGTTATGGAAAAATGGTTACGCCTTGATCACGCCACCACTAGCATTGTGTTTTGGTGCACCAGATGTACATTCATTAATTCAAATCAAATCTTATTGGTCACATACACATGGTTAGCAGATGTTAATGCGAGTGTAGCGAAATGCTTGTGCTTCTAGTTCCGACCATGCAGTAATAATACCTAACAATTTCACAACTACCTTTTACACACACGTGTAAAGGAATGAATAAGAAGATGTACATATACAGAACGACAGGCAAGATGCAGTAGATGGTATAGAGTACAGTATATAAATATGAGATGAGTAATGTAGGGTATGTAAACATTATATAAAGTGGCATTGTTTAAAGTGACTAGTGATACGTTACATCAAGGTGCAGTAGATGGTATAGAGTACAGTATATTCAGTATATCTTGATGATAGCGGGATGAACAGGCAGTGGAACAATGAGTTTGCCTTGCGTTGCAGTGCGTTCGGTGCATACGTTGAATTTATCGAAAGTGCACAAATATCCAGTTGATGCTGCGTACCATTTTGCGCAATGACACTGTAGGTTTGTTCAAGGGATTAACTGTTTGCATAATCGGGAAGCCGGGAAGTTTAGCAACGGTTACTCATAATATTGCGAGTTAACTACCTAGATAGGTTAGTTATACAAATATTTGGTTTGGTTATCTTTGGCTAAACAAAGAGCAGCTGGTTAGCTAATTCCTCGCTAGTCATTTTACTCACGATGAGTCGACAGCTGGCTAACTATTAAATGTCACACTTCAACAGTGACCCTGAAATAAAGTTAGCATGTTAGCTAGCTAGCTGCACAAACGGGTTGTACGAGAGATGTGTTGCTAACTGGCTAACGGCTAACTAGCTGGGGGAACAACAAAACCAGGCCGCGGAAACCAGTGCGGTTTCATCCTGGAATGCGTTGGTTTACAGACCGTGTTACAAGCATCATTAAAACAAACAATAATAATTAGCAATAGGTTACCTGGAACTGATTTCTTGTTTGGCTGAAAATAGTTAGATATGATGAGGTCTCGTAGAGCAGCGGAAACAATGTGTCCACTTTCCGAGTGAGTTTGGTCTGGATTATGAGATGCTGCAGGAAATGTTCGTGAGCGTCGTATCAGCGTAGTCATTGTGCATGTTTTACCGGCCTCCGACGGAAAGAAGTCAGTCAAAACAAACGAAAATAGATTTCTCAACCAAAACAAGACAGCTATCATTACATTATATTTCTATCTGCAGTGTGATGTTATATTATTACAACAGTCAGTGTATAGCATCTGTTATCCTTTATTATCATCATGTTACTATACTGACTTGTCATCGATAAATACAATCTATCAACATAACACACTTTCAACGAAGAAGAGGCATTACAGACAGTAGCCATGAAGTGCCATTTAGTGCTTTGAAAGGCTGGTCATGGATCACAACAGCATCCTTCCGGATACCGTAGACCAGGTATTAAAAATGTGATTCACATTAATAAACAGTCCATTTATATTTTCCAACGGGACTAAACATTTGGGTAAGTTTTTTTTTCTAGCCTGAATAGCCTCGTTTCACTGCAAAAAATTTAAATTAAACCATCTAGTGTTCAGTGAAATAACCAAATTGTCAAATACAAAATGTCAAATAATTAACATCCAATCACATTAACCGCTGCTCTCTCGTGGGAATTCCACTAACGGTTTGTGTGTAGCCAAACGTAGCTGCTGCTCATGTTGGTATCCGTACAGATGGCACAAAAGCCATGACAGGGAGACATAGTGAAGTGGTAACGCGCGTGCAAACAGTTGCTCCCGACCCCACTTGGGTTTACTGCAGCATCCACCGCAGCTTGAAAGACGTGACACCCCAGTGAAAATGGTGAACTTATTAAAGCAAGGCCCCCTGAACTCGTATTTTCTGCACTACGTTAAGGATATGAGCAGCGACCCTGTAACGCTTTTACGACATACAGAAGAAGTGCGCTGGTTATCAACGGGCAAAGTGTTGACACGTTAATTTGAATTGAGAGATGAGCTTAACGTTTTTACTGACCATAATCACTTGTCTGACCTCTTGCATGATGAGTTTCTCACACGACTGGCCTATTTGGGAGATGTTTTTTCTCACCTGAATGATCTGAATCTAGGATTACAGGGTCTCTCCGCAACTATATTCAACGTGCGGGACTAAATCAAGGCTATGATTAAGAAGTTGGAGCTCTTCTCCGTCTGCATTAACAAGGACAACACAGGCCTTTCGATCAATCATTGTATGATTTTTTTGTG